>NC_080572.1:270049141-270261641 GCF_030247185.1 Malaya genurostris | reverse complement strand
CCCTGGGGTACACCAGCAGGAATAGTAAATCTTTCTGAAAGTGCATTATTCAGAGAAACCTGGAATGCTCCATCTGCAAGATAATTTTTGATAATTTTAATAAGATACATGGGAAAATTATACCGATGCAGTTTGAACACCAGTCCATCGTGCCACACATTATCGAATGCCTTTTCAATATCCAATATTGCCATGGCAGTCGTTTTGGACACTGATTTGTTTTGCTGGATGACGTTGTTAACCCTTGTGAGTTGGTGGATGGTGAATCTTCCTTTCCGGAACCCAAACTGTTCTTCCAGAAATATATCCTGTTCATCTGCAAAAGCAAGAATTCGCCTTTGTATTGACTTTTCAAGTAGCTTGGATAGGGCGGAGAGTAAGCTGATGGGTCGATAGCTCTTGGAAAAGGAAGGATCTTTCCCCGGTTTCAAAACTGGGATAACTTTAGCTAACTTCCACATTGAAGGGAAGTAACCAAGCTCCCAGCACCTGTTAAAACGTTTAGCTAAGAAGACAAATGAGCGAATACTCAAATGTTTCAGCTCAATGTTGAATGTGTTGTCGAAACCGGGGGCCTTCATATTTTTGGATTTTTTCACAAAAGCCATCAGCTCATTCGCAGTAACTCTACTTTCCTCAGGAACCAAGCTGTCTGATTGGTCAACCTCAGCTACGCTATCAGCAACGGCTCTTTCATGTGGACTAACAATGTTGAGTCCTAAATTGTGAGAACACACAAACTGCTGGCCTAGCGCATTTGCCTTCTCTACTGGTGTGATTAAAGGTATTCCTTCAGCTGCGTCCTGGGGTGACATCAGAGGAGGAATAGGCTTCGGTTTTTTCTTAAGCACCTTCGTTAAGGACCAGAAGGGCTTTGAATGTGGGAGAATTTCCCGAAGCTTTTGCTGGAAGTTCCTGTTGCGAAGCTCAGATATCCTTTCCTGGATTATCCTAGTTAAGTTGTTATAAGTAGTCTTCCTATCTAGGATGCCAGTTCGTTGATACTGCCTCCGGTAGATATTCCGAAGTCGGATGAGTTTCTTGGTGACACTGTCGATTTGAAGAGAGGAACTCCGCATATGTTGTACTGGAACCGTCCTATCACGAGCGACTGTGATTGAATGCTGGAAGGAAGATAGGGCTGCATCGATTTCCATCGGGGAATCAAGTGGCAGATCGATATTAATAAATTGGTCGGCGATTTGTTGAAATTGGACCCAATCGGTGCGATAATAGTTCCTCCGAGGTTGAATAGGCACTGTTTCTGGTGAAGATCCCAACGTCAATATTACTGGAAAGTGGTCAGAAGAGAGCTCGTTGAAGACAACCGGAGAGCTGTCTATAGCGATGTTGCTGATGAATATATCCAAAATGGAATGAGCTCCCGATCTGGAAAGTCGCGTTGGTTGATCCGGAGCGAAGATGTTGTATTGTCCAGCTTCGTAATCTTCGGCAAGTACGAATCCGTTTCGATTCTGTCTTTTGTTTCCCCACAGCTCATGCCGTGCGTTCAGGTCCCCAGCAATGATGAATTTGTTCTGTCGTCGAGTGAGCATAGCCAGATCTCGCTTCAATGATGCACACGTACCATTTCGAAGATTGGTTTGTTTGGGGCAGTACGCTGCAATGATGATGATGGGTCCCATCGTCGTTGTAATCTCAATTCCGATGGCTTCTATGAGTTGCAATTTAAAGGCTGACAGAAGCCTGTGCTGAATGGATCGTTTAATGGCAATGGCAACTCCCCCTCCTCTGGTAGTTGCCCTGTCGAGCCTGTGAATCCTGTAATTGGAAATAAAAATAGAAATTTCAGGTTTAAGATGAGTTTCAGTTAAAATAGCAATATCAGCATTCTTCTCTTGAAGAAAGTCGGACAATTCAGCAGTTTTGCTCCTGAGTGAGCAAGCATTCCAATTTACTATAACCAACTCATTATATTGCATATTCGATGATGAATTTGCCTAAGGCGTTGATTTGATCTAACCGCGTTCTGCAGTTTCGTAGTTTTGTTGTCATTGTTTCAAAAATGACGATCAGTTGTTCAGCAGAAAATAAATCACCAGAGTCATCCTTTGCTTGTGGTTGATTATTGCCCCATCCAGGAGGGATTTTTGAGGAAGATTCTTTTTGTGATCCAGCGGCTGAATCTTTTGGATTGCTGCGAGGAAGTGGCGGCAAATTCGGAAGATACCTCTTCGGTGGGAGCCGTGGGAAATTAACTTCATCCTTCTGTGGAACATTCTTGCGCGTTGATTGTTTGCGGGACGCCTGTTGTCGAATTTTTGTGAACTCAGCACGTTTGGGACACGATTTGCTAGTGGATGGATGGTCGCCATCACAGTTCACACGTTTTACAGCGATGCACAGTGGTCCAAAACGGCAATTTCATGCCTTTAATTATTTTTCAGCAAAACCGTAGACTTTTCATCATTGGTGTCTTATAAAAAGTTGCACGGGTTGTTACTGCGGTTTTATGTACATGGACGGCCATGTTCCAGTACACGTGTAAAGACAGATAAAAAAATTAACTTTTTACTGGAAGCAGCTAGAGAATTTTCGTTTTCGACAATATTGTAGAAAATCAAATTTCGAGTAACTTTACTTAAGAAAATTTTTTTCTAACTCTAGCCGTTAATTAATTTTAGGTGGTTTAAATAATAAAGTTTTAAAAATCAGTTTTTTTGTTCTAACAAGTTTTATGTTCTTCTGAGAGTAATGAATTTTTCTACAAAACTAGATTTTGTGCAAATACTTAACAGTCTATAACATTTCAAAGTGCTATGATAAATATCAAAAGAGTTATGAATATTTTTATGTAAAATACAGTCGAAATTCAAACTTATATATCGTAGAAGAGTGCAAAAAGTAGCAGATCAAACAGTTTAGGTTGGATAATAATTTCGATTTAGAACAAAACCTCGAAGGAATGGTTTGTATCCGATTGTATCCAAGGATTTCATCAATAAATATAACTGGAAAATTGGAAGCCGCTGTAATCCACATCGAGTGTTAGATGACGAATAGCGTTTGAGGCTTTATACCATACTGTTTATGTGAATTACAGGTACTATCGTGGGAGTCTTTTGATTACTGGTTCTGTTTCCAATAAGATATCCCTCGTTTCCCAGCAACTTTGGAAACGAGGGAGACTAAATTGACTGCTTTATAAATTAAATTTTTCGTCATCTTTTTTTACCATCCAGAACCAATAGCTTTGATTAAAATTATTTCGTCTAGTCATCCAATCAGCAAACAATTATCCCATCCACTTCGTTAATCTCTCTCACCCTCGAACGCAAAGGACATCGCCCTTTCCACTATTGTTTCACAGTTCAAACCGGGCGCCGATGACGAAACGAATGTTTCCACGATCCACCGTGTGTTTATCACCCTGAAAATGAAAATCATTTTCCGCATGAATTGGCCTCCCGACAGAGCTGCAGACGGGAGACAACTTCTGACGGATGGATTAGTGCAACTTAAGACACCGTCCTCCGACGTCGAAGTAGTCTTCTGCGAAAAGGCGTTCACCTTCCGTCCAAGTGATGAGAAGAAAGCCCGAGGACGCGCCTGGGATCCGTCAGAATCGATTTTCATCAGCGTACCGGGGCGCGGATTCATGGTTCGAAGGATGAAAGCTCGTTGACACGTCTCGTCATAACCTCTGAAGAATGGATAAATAAATAAGTTGACGGTGCGCGCCTTGCCATGCGACAGAGCCGCCACTGCCAGAATAGTCACAGGACCCATTTGCCGAAGCTTTCAGTGTCAACCATCGGACTGGGATGGTGGCAAAGTGGATGAGGAATGGATCAGAACATCAATCATCTTGAAGTGGTTTGGACTGTATGAAATTGGATTGGATCCTGACAATTGTGACTGGCAATGGGCAGGCACCGCTCGTTACTAATTCATGCTGATGGTTTTTTTTCCTTTCTCTCTTGACATCGGGTGGTATGAGGTGAAACTGTTTGCTCTTGAGAATGAATATGTGTGTCGTTAGTTTGCAGTTCATGTACATAAAATCTTCGGATTGTGTTTTAATTGGACTGAAGTAATTACAGAACGTGTACTGAAGCACTTGAGTGGAGAATGAAATTAGATCGTGATTTATGAGCTAGCTTGAAATTAGAACAGATTTATTATTTGGGATGCAGAAGAAAAGTCCTTCAGAACACAAATGGACATTATTGCTGGGATGCAACACATTTTCTTTCAATGGTTTCACTGAATAATTTATGATGATTTCTACGACTCGTGTTCATAACTTTGCACTTCACATATGAGAACAATAATTTACAATTTATTTCTGAATCCTTTTAAATAATCGAAAATAGTTTGTACTTGCTTCTTTGTAAAAGGCACATCAACTCACCAAAAGGCAATATATTTGGTAGTTAGGTAATCATAAGAAAATTTCTTATAACAATCAGACAATATTCTGAGGGAGTCAAATACGACGACTAAGGTGGATGGGGAAGCAATTGAAAACTTTGGTTTTTTATACAATTCCTTTTTTTGAGCAGTTCAAGAACAGTGTGCCATGATAATCCCAAAACAATGATCTTTCCAACCTATTGAAATTCTCCAGGTCACTTCAAAGCACTCGAGTCAGTTTCGCGTTCGAATTTCATCTAATATCAACTCGCAACTAACCAACAGTAATTCACGAAATGGTTTTTCGACAAAAATATTACATCTAACGGTAGTTTTCTAGAACGTGATTCTCCGAAAAGAAATTGGACCAAAAACGATTCACCAAACCGCGTTTCACAGAATGGCAATTCGCCAAAAGACAATTCACCGAAAGACTACTTGCTAAAAAGAAATTTATCGAATAGAAATTTCAAGAAAGGAAATTGGCTGAAAGGCAACCTACCGAAAGGAAACTTACCGAAATCAATTTCGCCCAATTCACCAGAAAGTAATTCCTAGAATGACGATTCGTTTAGCAGCAATTCGCAGAATAGAAAATCGTATCTCCTCTAAAATATTTCACCAATAAGCATTTTGTCGAAAAGCATCCTGCTAAAACTCAGTTTGGTGAACATGATTTCGCCGAACGATCCTTCGAAGGGAATGAATAAAAAACTTTGATGTTTCCGATAAGAAATTCGAGGAAAGGCAATTCGTCAAAATGTGATTTTAGGAGTGGAAAGTCATCGTAAGACAATTCGCCCAGCAGCAATGCGCACATTTAGTTAAGAATGCGAATGACCGAAGCATTTGTTGGTTTTAATTTGCCGAAACACAATTCACCAAATCATACCTCCAACCGGAAATCTGTGGGAACTCCAATTCAACGAAAGGATGATAAGGAATTTGTTAAAGAACAATTGAAATCAAAACAGTTTACCGAAAGACAAGAAAAAATGCACTAAAAATTATTTCGCAAAAATAACTAGCAATTCGTTCGATTTTTTTGCGAAAAACGTTCTTTGAAACGAAATTGGCCGACAGTCATTTGGCTGAAAATCAATTCGAAAGGCAATGCAAACATTCGTCAAAATTTAATTCACTGAAAACTTATTCGCCCAAATGCAATTTTCTGAAACTCTGCAAATCCAGAGAACGTTTTTCGACTTTCTTGAAGAAACAATTATACGAAATGAAATTGGATCAAAGATCAATTTGCCGAAAGGCAATTCACCGAGCAACAATTCTCCGAAAGGTAATTCGCCGAACGTTAATTTGCCGAAAGCAAATTCATCCGAAAGGAAATTGACTCACGTAAAAGACAAATTCGTCCAAAGAATATTCGCGCAAAAAGTAAATTCTCCCAAAAAAAATTGCCCAAAAAGAAATTCGCCCAAGAGAAGAAATTCGCACAAAATGAAATTCGCACAAAAGCAAATTCGGCCAACAAAAAATTTGCTTGAAAGGAAATTTACTCACAAGAAAATTCGCCAAAATTCTATCCAAAAGGAAATTCTACCTAAAAGGAAATTCGCCCAAAAGGAAGTTGGCCGGAAAAGTAATTCGCCCTTAAGGAAAGTCGCTTAAAAAAAATTTTCCCAAAAAAATCTCCCAAAAGCAGATTTGCCTAAAAGGACATTCACCCTAAGAAAATTCGTCCGATAGGAAATTCGCCCAACAGGAAACTCGCACAAAAAAGACATTTTCCCAAAATTCACCAAAAGTAAATTCGCCAAAAAAAAATTGGTCCAAAAAAAAATTCGCCTAAACGCATATTCGCCTAAAGGAAAATTCACCCAAAAGAAAATTCGCCCAGAATGAAATTCATCCAAAAGTGAAATAACCCATAAGAAATTCGCCAAAACAGAAAACCACCTATATATAAAATGGGAATGCCCAAATGAGAAGTCGACTAAAACGGAAAACGATCAGAAGGAACATCATCCCAAATGAAAATCGCCCAATAGGAAATTCGCCGAAAGGCAGTTCGCCGAAATTCAATTCCCCGAAGGGCAATTCTTCGAAAGGCAATTCACCCAAAAGAAAATTCGACCCAATAATTAATTCGCCCAAAAGGAAATTCGCCAATACGTAAATTTTCCCCAAAAGGAAATTTTCCCGAAAGGTAAATTGCCCAGAAGAGAAATCGCCCAGAAAAAAAAATTACCCGAAAGGAAAATCGCTCAAAAGAAAAATAGCCCAAAATCGAATATCATCTAAAAGGAAAATCGCCAAAAAAGAAATTCACCGAAAGGCAATTTGCTCAAAGATAAATTCGCCGAAAGGAAATTTGCCCAAACGGTAATTCGCCCAACAGGCAATTCGTCCGAAAGGAAATTCGCCCAAAAGGAAACTCGCCTATAAGGAAAATCGCCCAGAAGGAAGTGCGTCCAAAAGGACCTCCGCCCAAAAGGAAATTTGACCAAAAGGAAATTCACCCAAAATGAAATTCCCTTAAAAGGAAGTTCACCCTCAACAAAAATTACTCGAAAGGAATTTTACCTAATGAAAAATTTGCCCAAACACAATATCACGAAAAAGGAAATTTGTTCAAAAGATAAATCGCCTAAAAAGAAATTCGCCCCAAAAAGAAAATCACCCAGAAGGAAAACCACCGAAAGGTAATTCTACGAAGCCTCAACAAAATCGAATCAAGACAATTCGCCGAGAAATGGTGCGCATAAATTCTATGAGACACAATTCGTCGAATAGCTATTTTTTTTAAAACGAAATACTTGAGAACAAAATTCATCAAGGGCAATTCGCTGGAAGAAAATTCATTTAATGACAATTTGCCAGAAGGCGATTCGATTTATGGAAATTATTTGTAAGACAATTCACCGAAATTCAATGGCAATTCACCAAATATTAACTCGCTAAAGAACATTTTACCGAGCAGCAACATTTAATAAAAATTCCCCCAAAAGGAAAATCGTCCAAAATAAATTCGTCGAAAAGAAAATTCGCACAAAAGCGAATTCGTCCGGAAGGAAATTCAATCCAAAGGAATTTCGCCGAAATGGAAATTCGCCCAAAATGAATATTGCCTAAAAGAAAATTCACCAAAAAGAAAATTCGCCCATAAAGATTAGGAATTCACCAATTAGGAATTTCTCCCAGGAGGAAATTCGCCCAAACACAATATCACCCAAAAGGAAATTCGTTCAAAAGAAAAATCGCCTAAAAAGAAAATCACCCCAAAAGGAAATTTTCCCAATAGAAGTGTTGAAGGCAACACCACGGAGCCCGAAAGATGCTTTGTGCAACACGACGTCGAAGGAGGATGGTAAACGTCAACAGCAAGAAAGCGGAAGGAATGTTGAAGAATCAGCTTGAAGAATCAGAATGTGTTAAAACTCTGAAGATAGAAGGTGAAATTTATCGAATAATTTAATTTAGCAGTACAAGTTGTGGTGAGGATAGAAATTTTAGAAGGATAAAAGAGTGATAGTTTGGATACACGAAAGGGTATAAAAATAGAAAATTTGTTATAAAAATGATACCTAAACCTTAACCTATTATCACAGATTATAGAATCCTTAACCTATTATCACAGACAGTTATCACATGTGGGTAATTTAGAATAAAACGTGCGAAATTTACAACTACTGAGAAGTAACGTATAGTAAGTGAAATCAAATGATATCTAGAAAACTTATGATTAATTACAAAACGTCATCAGGTTCAGTATATAATTTGCAGGTGAATCTGCAGGAGGAAAGTTGGAAGAAATGTTAGAACACCAATAATTGTGAGTAATTTTATTCCTTTGTGAACTAAATGCAATCAATGAAAATTCATAATAAACCAATTTTTAGCTTTGATCTGCTATATAGAAAGCTGATACGAAGAGTGTTTTCATTCCACTCCGAACAAGAAGAATTTCCAAAATAAATTCTTTCAAAAGGATATTCGCATAACAGGAAATTCGCCCGAAAGAAAATTCGACCCAAAGGAAATTATTTCAAATGGATATTAGTTCAAAGGGTAATTCACTCAAAAGGACCTTCGCCAAAAAGGAAATTCATCCAAAAGGAAATTCGCCCAAAAGGAAATTCGCTCAAAAGGATTTCTCCCAAAAAGAAATTCGCCTAAAAGGAAATTCATCCTAAATCAAAATAATTCGAAATGAATTTTGCCTAATGAAAAATTTGCCCGAAAGAAAATACGCCCAGAAGTAAATTCGCCCATAAGGATGTTCACCAATAAAGAAAATTCTCCCAAAAGGAAATTCGTTCAAAAGAAAAATCTCCAAAAGGAAAATCGCCCAAAAGGAAAATCGCTCAAAAGGAAATTCACGGAAAGGTAATCCTACAAAGTCTCTACAAAATCGAAAGCAATTCGATTAAAAGAAAATTCGTTCAAAACGGAAAGTAGCTCAGATGAAAATTCTCCCAAAAGTAAAATCGCCAAAAAGAAAATTCTCCCAAAAGGAAAATCGCCAAAAAGAAAATTTCCCAAAAGGAAAATCGCACAAAAGGAAATTCTCCCATAAGGAAATTTGCCCAATAGGACCCTCAGGAAATTAATTCAAATGGATATTAGTTCAAAAGATAATTCACCTAAAAAGGACCTTCTTCCAGATGTAAATTTGCCCAATAGAAACTTCATTAAAAAGGAAATTAGGAATTTTACCTAATAAGAAATTTTCCCAAAGAAAATTTGCCCATGAGGATGTTTACCAATAAGAAAATTCTCCCAAAAGGAAATTCCCCCAAAAAGAATATCACCCGAAAGGAATCTCGTTCAAAAGGAAAATAGCCTAAAAAGGAAATCGCCTCAAAAATAAAAAACTCCCAAAAGGAAATTCACCGAAAAGCAATTCTACGAAGTCTCATCCACATCGAAGCAAGGCAATTCACCGAAAGACAATTCGCCCAAAAGGAAAATTCTTCAAAATCGCCCAAAAGTAAAATTCTTCAAAATCGCCCAAAAGGAAAATTTCCCAAAAACAGAAATCGCTCAAAGGGAAAGTCGCCACAGAAAAAAATCCGCTTGAAAGGAAAATCACCCAAAAAGGAAATTTGCTCGAAAGGAAAATCGCGCAAAAATAAATTCATCGAAAGGTAATTCGACATATGGCAATTCGTCGAAAGGCAATTTGCCCAAAAAGAAATACGTTCAAAAAGGAAATTTGCCAAAAAAAATCGCTCAAAAAGAAATTCGCCCAAAAATATTCACCCAAAAGAAAATTCGCAAAAAAACATGAATTTCACATAAAAAGTAACTCGGTTAAAAGAAAATTCACCCAAAAGGCATTTCGCCCAAAAGGATGTTCACCCAAAACGAAATTCGCCCAAAAAAAATTCACCCAAAAAAATTTGCGCAAGGAAATTCGCTCGAAAGGAAATTCGCCAAAATGGAAATTTGTTCAAAAGGAAATTCGCCCAAAATACAATCCACCCAAAATGAAAATTCGCTCAAAAAGAATATTTCCCGAAAGAAAATTTGCCCAAACAGAAAATCGCCTGAAAAATTCACCCAAAAGTAAATTTTTCCCAACAGAAATTCGCCCAAAATGAAATTTGCTTAGAAAGAAATTCGCCCAAAAGGAAATTCGCCCAAAAGGAAATTCGTTCAAAGAGAATTTCGCCCAACACAAAATTCAGTCGAAAGGAAATTCTCCCAAAAAGAAATTCGCTTAAACAGAAATTCACCCAAAAAGGCATTTCGCCCAAAAGGATGTTCACCCAAAAGAAAATTCGCCTAGAAGAACATTCGCTCAGAAGGAAATTCGCCTTGAAAGAAATTCGCTCGAAAGAACATACGATCAAAAAGTATTTCGTCCAAAAGAAAATTTACCTTTAAAGAAATTAATTCGCTAAAAAATAAATTGGTTCAAAAGAAAAATTGCGTAAAAGGTAATTCGCGCGGAATAATATTCGCCTAATTAAATTTCACCGAAAGGCATTTTGCAAAATGAGAAATTACCTAATCGAAAATAAACTTGAAATGTTGGTTTTTAATGACAAGGTTATAATAAAAGTATGGAAAAACATTATGAGAAACGTGATATTATCAAACTTATTTTCTTGATAAATTTTCTATTTCTTTTCTAAATTCTTTTATAGCTTGAGTCGAGCTTGTCTCACCATTCATGCAAAACAATCGTTTTTTCATCCCAATCGGAGCAAGTCGACTCTGATTTGTCACGTTTTCCATTGTCATCTTCGGAAGTTGCCTCTTTGGTAATAGGAATTCCACGGATAAAAAATAGTTACGTGTTCGAGTCCCATCTCAGAGTTATTTTTCCGTTGTGCCAATTTTCGTTTCTGCTTTTCATTGAATACTCATTAGGAAATGTTTCGATGTTTCGGAATGCTTCGAATTCTTTACCGGTACCGAAAATGGAAGACAGGAATCGTTTAAATTTGTAAAATTCATTCAATATACATATATTTTAATCAGAACTGATAAGTCAAAAATCAATGTTTTAAGCTATTTTAAAATCAAAGATTGTAACTTGTGTTGCGGCGATACTGGTTACAGTTTTTAACGTTATTGAAATTTGATTATCAATTTTCAATTTGAACTCGTCAATCCCGTTTTTTTAAACCACAAACGAGAAAACATACCAATTCATCTATGTACTAGTATTTCACAACTCGAGTTGCGACTGAATAGTGCTTCAGGGAAAACTAATTGAGAGATTCAATATTGGTTTCATAAAAGATACAATTGTTCAAGCGTACTTCATTCTGATTTTAAACAGCATTATTCATCGGAACGAAACAATTCAAACGCACCGACTGACAGGACCCTTGAAAAGTGCTAATTTATTTCCGAATCCCTCAACGCAGCCGGCCAAATCCGGTAGGATTTGCCAAGCTAAAAGCACTTTTCGCAGTAATCATTTATTCAATTCTTGTTGAACAGTGTCGACTAATCCTTGCATGGTCGGCCTGTCAGTCATGGTCCGGAGCCGGCCACCCACGCTACCAGCAAAAAGCAGCGATACTAACAACATCATCCTGTGATGACTTTCCACTAAATTTGTCTTTTTTCTCGTGTTTCCTTTCGGCTTTCGTTGGCCACATTTCATACAGATAACAAATCAATACTTGCCAACACGGACTGGAAGAAACTATGGCAGGAAACGGGTCTACTCGGAAGCAGTGGCGGAGGTGGTGGTGGTGGAACTACAGGTGGCAGTGGAGGAACGAGTAACGGTGGAGCTGCTGGGCTAACTGTCGGAATTGGGACCATCAGTACCGGCATTGGCAGCCCTCGCCTAGACAATCACCTCGACAGCAGCGATTCGACGTTGCTCGATGACGGCGAGGTAAGTTTGTGTGTGTGTGTGTTTTTTTTCTCGAGCGAAAATTCCGTCAGGATTTTGCTACTTACTTCGAGAGAGACCATGCGCCTCCCTCGAATGCTTCAGCGGTTCAAAATCTAACTTTGTGTACCGAAAAACCGCAAAAGTTGTTTAGTCTCTTAAGCAATCAGTCCGCAATCCCGTTCAAGAAGCACGTAACTTTCGCCGAATTTAAATGCACTATTACACCGTCACTGGTCCGGCACTCGACGCTGCATCCGAGCGGCAACACAAAGCTGCAAAAGTAGAGAGGCCATAAGGGAAAACTTTCCGAGCTTGTCACCATTAGCAGATGTCGTTTCGGAATAGTTACGGTGCTGTTTGTTGAGTTATGGTTAAAGCCGAGTCACCCGGCCGCTTACCAATCGCTGTACTCGAGCGAAAATCTGCCAACTGACAGCGTCGACTGCAATATGCAACTACTGGTCTAATGATCAAACTTTGAGCAAATTTATGCAGCTCCGGAGACAATTTTCGATTTAATGACCACACATGAGAAGTCGCCTACTCGTCTCGCCCACTGTAAGCGATGTGAGCACTTCCCCCCCATGACCATGATGGGCTGCTCTCGAGAAACAATAAACACAACTCCTTCGTGCGCTACGACGAGTTTCGGTGCCAGTTTACTCTATGACTGACTATGAAACAGACGCCTCCTCTAACTTCGATGCCTCTTCATTTTCTGGCGGAACCGGTTCCAAAAATCCAAGTGAATAGAACTGGTTCACGACAGAATTTAACCCCCGAGATTGACTTCCGCATGGCAAAGACCAACCGACGATGCAACACAGACTGGGGCCTGTGGTGTCACTTCAGCCCACCCCCCTTCCCACGGCTCAAGTCACGTTGGTCTAAAAATGAATCGACCGACTTGTCCCTTGTTTGGGCCCCAAGGAATCCGTCCGCTGTGCAACGATGATGGTGACGATGATGAGGTGCAATTCCGTCTGCTCACTAGAGCAAACCAGAACACCCGTATCTCCGATGTGTTTGTGAAAATGGGGTTTTACGTACAGGCAATTTTCCGGCCCTAAGCTACTAATGCTGCTAATGCTACTGTTTTCAGTAGAAGCCAAATGGCTGCTGCTGCTGGGATTCGATTGGGAAGTGCTTGTCTCTAGAATTGCGGTCTGTGGTCCGTGGGGTTCGGAACGATGAAGTTCGGTCCGGTCGAGCGAATGATATGCAAAGTTGGGCCAATTTGAGTGTACCGGGCATTAACATTGAACAAATATTAAACCCGTTATGCCCGGAAGTTGACTGGGACCCGTCTGTTTATGGTAGTTACTTTTTATTGAGATTCGGAAAAGTTCGTACTGACTAAACTTTAGCAATGGTTTCCAGGATACAATTTGATGGTTACGGTACCTCAAACTTTTCCTAGCAATCAGTCGAAATCCCATTCTAATCCAAGGACTTAAATCACAAATTGAATCCGGTTTGAAGTTGATTCGTTTAATAACTATCCGATATTTTGATTAAAAGTAACTTCTCAACCAACCAACAGGCCAATCAATTTGGCTAAGCGACGGGAGTGCGAGAAAGAAGGAAAGAATTTCAAGTCCACGTAGTATTACTAATTCCCAACAATTTAGGTGTTTCAACTTTGACTCCTAATCAAGTCAACTTTAATTAATTAATTTATTTCGTTTGTTATAATTCAGGGACGTCATCATTTTAATTCAGTTAAGACACACTCGACCCTTACAAACTTTTTCCAGTTCGTGAAACGTTCATATCTGTCTCGTTGCTTTGGTGATGCGATGGAAGAGGAACCGTTTCGTTTCGTTTCGTTTCGTTCAAATAATTTTTTTTCTAGGTTGGTATGACTGTCAGTGACATCTGTGCCAAGTGTCACGTCAAAATATTCATTAGTGTTTAGTATTCGTCTGTCATTCCGAAATTTTAAAAGTGCAATCGGCGATTTTTACAATGGGCGAAATTATTCAACAAAGAAGTTCAATTGAATTTTGTGTGCGGAATCAAAGGTTGTAGCCGGGTTTCCATATAAAAACTGCCCCCAAACAGAGAAAAGGCGGGTAGGTAGTGTCAGAGACATAACCGGATGACGGAATACAAATAAAATGAGAGGTTTAATATTTCTTTACGTTTGAACGTCTTAAAACGTAAAGTTAACGCTATTTGCTAAATACTTTTTTATATTGCACCGAAGCGTCTGACTGTCTAATCTGACGTCCTGACGGAATTCCTCATTCTGAATTCTGAGACTGAAATTCTGGAACCGATTTTTGAAGCCGGATGTTAAAACTGAAACCTAAACTCAGACACTCAATTTCAATGCTAGATTCTGGAACTGAATTCTAAGCCTGAACTCGGGAACTGAATCCTAGCACTGATCGTGGACTTGGATTGTCAGGGATCAGAACAAATTGACTCAAATGGCACGTTCCCCTTGATATTTGGAGATTTGTGCCTTGCCATCAATTTGTTTTTAGCATCATTTTCCCGATATATAAGAAGGAAGGATTGAAAGGAAATGGTAAGGGTTGGACTAGGAGGATGGGAAAAATTGACGTCACAAAAATACATTAAAGCAGAAGTAAATTCTGCACCGCTAAGGGATGCTGAACAATCTGCTGGGGATCACATTTAGTGGAAGCAGAAGTAAATTCTGAGCCTCTACGAGGTCCCGAACAGTCTGCTGTTAATAAAACTTCCAGCCCCGAGAGGATTTAGAGATCTTACAAAAGCGACACCATTCTGCACTCCCGGAAGAATGCAAAACGATTCGCAGTATGTACGAGCAGAAGTAAATTCGGTACCCCCTAAAGGATGCCAAACAATCTATTAAACCTTATTTCAGGTGAATACAGAAAGGATTCATTCACGATGAACCCTTCTGACTATAACTCCTTACCACATTGGGTGAGAAACGAGAGAATATCCTTCAATTTTAGCTCCGCATACACAGACTCAACCATGTATGGAGAACCAAAAACCCGGATACGTAGTTGCGTCAATGCGAGACAGTTACATATCAGATGATATGAAGTACCATAATCGCATTCACACAAATCACACGAATAATACTCAGCACGTTGAATAGTAGTCATGTGATAATTGAGTTTGCAATTTCCAGTCAGAGCTCTGACCAGAATACTGCAATGATGCTTGGAGAAATGCAGTAGACACTTTGACATTTTCAGATTTAAATCTGGTAGAAATGCTTTTGTCTGAGTGCAAGTTTGCAAGCTGCGCCAGTAGCTGGCATGTTTGGATGCAGCCCAAGAACAAATCTTGTGCTTTATCCAACTAGTTGAAAGTGGTAAAGCTGGTTCAGGACCAACGAAATCATTCGTTGCACCAGCTCTAGCCAACTCATCAGCCCATTCATTTCCAGTAATACCACAGGAATTTAACAGCATTTGAAATGATGAGGTCTTCAATTTGAGTTCGACATGCGATCACTAGATTCGACCGTGATTCCGTTCATTCGAACTGAGTGCTTTCAAAGCTGCCTGACTGTCGGAACAAACATAATTTCGTTTACCACAGATTCCCTGCTGAAATGCCGATTGTATTCCACACAAAATCGCGTAGATTTATGCTTGGAAAACAGTACAGTATCTACCAAGTGAATGAGACTGCTCCAGCCTCATTTCACGACAGTAGACACCAGCACCAGCACGACCATTCAACAGAGAACCGTCCGTATAACAAACTATGTGTTCATCAAGTTGTCGTTCCAGACAACCAGACAACCATTCCTCACGAAGAGGATAGTTCACATTGAATGTTTTGAAAGAAAAACTACATGTGAGAGTTAGGTCACTAGGAGCGAGTAAATACTCATCCCACGTAACCATTTGAGACCACAAGCGAGTGTGGCTGGTAGCATAATCTAATGGGTTACTGTTCCAAAGCCCTGTAACCTTAAAACGGTATGCACAAGATAATGCTTCTTGTTTTAGGAACACATGTAGTGGATCAAAATGCACAGTAGTGCCTCTAGAGCAGCAGTAGGAGTTGTCGCAAATGCTCCTGTCATCGCCATTAGGACCATCCTTTGGAGATGATTTAGCTTTGACTGAACTGTCGCGGCTTCTCCTTTCTGCCACCATACAAGACATCCATATGCTAAAATTGGTCTAACAATAGTTGTGTAGATCCAATGAATGTATCTGAGTTTGAGTCCCTATGATTTTCCAAAAGCTCGTCTGCGTTGACCGAAAGCCATGCAAGCTCGTTTAATCCTGAAGTCAATGTGAGCAGACCAATTCAGTTTTGCATCAAGAATAACCCCTACGTATTTAACTTGATCAACCACAGTAACCTCTGAGCCGAAGAACTGTAACGGACGAGCTCCTGTGATTATCCTACGATGAGTGAAAAGCACCATTGATGTTTTGCCCGGATTTACAGATAATCCAACCTGACAACACCATTGTTCAACAGATCGCAGGGCTTGCTGTATTAAATCAAAGAGAGTGTTAATGCTTATACCGGTCATCAATATATGATAATCGTCGGCAAAACCATAAGTCGGAAATCCAAGGTTATTAAGTTTCCTCAACAAACCATCAGCGACTAGGTTCCATAAAAGTGGGGATAGTACACCACCTTGAGGACACCCACGGACACTCAGCTTTCTAATCTCTGCTTGCCGAAGCGATGAACAAAGAAGTCGATTGCTAAGCATTGCGTGTATCCAAATTGTGATACTTGAAGGTATGCCATGACCACGGGTTGCTTCCATAATTGAATTGAAAGACACGTTATCAAAGGCACCTTCAATATCTAGGAAAACTCCCAAGCAAGATTGCTTTTGTGAGAAAGCTTTTTCAATCATGTAACAGGGTTGTAGTGGACTTTCCACGCTGGTAAGCATGTTGCATTAAATGTAGCGGATGCACGCCCAAACTAACATTCCTGATATAGTGATCTACTATGCGTTCCACTGTTTTAAGAAGAAATGAGCCCAGACTGATAGGCCTGAAACTCTTCGCTTCGCATAGTTTCTTTAGTCTAGCAGGTTCAGCATTCCACCAAGGAGTTCCTCAAGTAGCTCGCACAATCCGAAAAGGACAAGCATCTTCATATGCTGCAACTATGAGTGAGTTTGTCTAGTCGACAACATTTTCCAAATCAATTGGGGTTTCAATTGTTGGTTGGTATCCGCAAAATCTAGTCGCCAAGCCCTCTTCATAAAGGTCCCAGTTTGTAGATTTGGGATTACGATATGTGATAATATCAGATTTAACGTTTGAATGATCAAAGAAGATGTACTTATGATCAGACAACGAAGGTTCGAGCTTATCGGAGACTATCCAATTCACCAACTCATGCGCAATTCTATCAGAGCAGAGAGTTACGTCCAAAACCTCCTCTCTTCCAGATCTCGCAAAAGTTGGACGATTTCCTGCATTCACTATGTGCAGGTTTGTAGTGCTCACAAATTCCATCAAATCAGAGCCTCTCGAATTTATATCTGTGCTGCCCCAAATGATATGGTGAGCATTGATGTCACTGCCGATTACAAGCGGTAAATCACTTTTGCAGTAGTATGATACAACCTTTTTGAAGCCATCGCTTGGCGAAGGTTGGTTATGCGGTAAATATGCCGAACAATAGACATATTTTCTGTCTATGCCATCAATAGTCATATCAACTGTGACAGCACAAATATCCCGAGTTGTGAGCTCCGATATGAGAGAAACATCGAGAGCACTATTTGCAAGTATGCATGCTCGAGGCATTTCACGTGGATTAGTCATACCGTTCTTGTTGAAGGCAACAAAGACTGGGTTTAACAATTTTCCAACGTAGACGTTCCCCTTTTGGAAATATGGTTCTTGAACCAAAGCTATAGAAGCTTTACCTTCTTGCAGAAGTCTAGATAGATTTATAGTTGCTGTACGTTTGTGCTGGAGATTGATTTGTGCTACTCTAACCATTACCAATTAGAATAATGAACACTCCATCTCCAGCACTTATCGTACAACAATTAGAAGAAACTAAATATATTTGCTTATAATCGCCTATAGCGAACCATGGAAGGATTTTTTTAAATGTTTTAATCATTTAAATCCCACGAGTTGCGCAGAAACAAGTCGTCCACTGTGCCAGAGCTTCGCTTAACACAGTAAGGGAAAACCCCAAGATATTCCGTTCACGACTGCACTGTTTAACCTCCTGCAGCCATTCAGTCATCGGCACGGAAATACACCTTGACTTAGGAGTTCCTATTTTGGTGGCCATTTACGACATGGAACAGGAAACCAGTGGATCAATTCTTGGTAAAAAAATAATTCCGCCGGATGCCACACGGCTTACCTGTTTGGTGAACTTATACCAACGGTACAGGTGGACCGTAGTGTTATTCTTAGCCAGTTGGGAAACCGCTACCGACACTACACGGCTATCTAGGCTGCTCAGAGAGGGAAGTTGATATTGATGGTCAACTTCCATGGATGGCCGAGCAGCCAAAGCAGTAATCTGCAGCAAAATTTTAGTTATAGAATTCCGATCCAAAATTCAATTTTCAAATTTGGATCCAGAATTCAGCCCAGAAATTCAATCCTAGAAACCCGATCCGAAATTTCGATCAAAAATATATTGAATTCAGTTCCTGATTCCAGTTACACTTCCATAATTTTGGAACTGAGTTTTGGAGTCAATTTATAGGGCTGCAACTGAATTCCAAACCTAGATTTAGAATGCATTTTAGAAGTGAATTCTGGAAATACAACTAAATTTTGGATCTGAATACACATCCTGGATTTAGGTCCAAAGTTCCATAACTCCATGTTAAGAACTGAGTTTTTGAAATTAAAATCTGAATTGGGCACTGAGTTCTGGTCTGAACCTCAATTTCAGTTTCCGAATTTTAGTTCTCAGTCCAGATCTAGGTTTAGAATCAAGTTCTGAAATTCGGTTTCAGTTTCAGAGTTCTGGTACTCGATTCTGACCTTGGACTCTGAACAAGGAACTGAACTTTAGATCTGGATTCTAGAAATGAAAAAAAAAACAGCTCTTGGATCCTAAAACTGAATTTCAGAACTGATTTCTAGAATTAGATTCTGGACCCAGATGCTGGTCTGAACTGAACAAGTCAACTACGCAGGCTAATTAGAATCTATCAGACTGTGAACCTTCACTAAACTGATTATATTCACTTCCGATTAGCATATTTTAACAGATAAGTAATTCAAATAGTTCTTCAGATAACATTTGGAGCCATTTTAGGGGCTGATTTTGCATAATGTTGCTAAAAATTGTTCAGTTTTCGTTGTACAGAATGTTCCACGAAAACTGCAATAATAAACGAACGGTTTGATAGATTTCAACGATTATACATTTATTTGTAAGGTTGATTCATTGTATTTTGCTCGAATGCAAACGACCAGCAGCAGGATGACGCAAAGTACCTAAAAAATCTAAAGTGGTTCCAAAATTGTAAGTGCGATTAAAAAAAAATCAAAAATTTTGAACATTTTTTTCACATGAAATACCTTTTGAAAAATTCTAAAAAAAATCACATATTTTTCCCATAATTCCTAAAAGATTCCTGATTTTTTAAATTTTTTTTGCTAAAGCGGTTTTTGAAAAATTTAAATTACATGAAACCAACCATTGGGAAAATCATCTCCAATATAAACCCTTTCAAACAGCGTATATCAATTTTTGTTCTGTTTGGGGACAGTTTTTATATGAAAACCCGGCTACACCCTTTGTTTTATAATCATTGAACAATTTCGAAATCATTTCACGGTCATTAATTTAACTGATTTGTTTGTCAAACCATTACCTACCAAACATACCAGAGCCATGACAAGTTTCGGAATGTTTAAACAATTCAGGACCTGTAAATAATCACTTTAAACACTTCGGCCCCGCTAATGAATGAAGCTTGTGCCAAATGAATGAACCATAAAGTTTAACATTTCCGCTTATTTGCTTGCAGTCCAACGATTGTTTGCGACAGATTGAAATTGATATTTCTGTTATATTTTTTTTCTTTTAAATTGAAATATTGATACACCATGAAGCGGTCTGGCACTATTTGTCATCGAAGCAGGCGAGATTCTGCCGCACTGCTGGTGGCTGGGGCCGTTTGTGTGCCAACACACGTTCTGCAGCCCGGCGTGAGCCCCACGTCCGGCAACGATGTTAGCGAAACCGATTTGCCGTTTGCTGTTGTGGGTCGATTGGCCCTGGACCACGACCACAGTTCAAGCGAAGCGTACCACTGCTTTGTGCCGGGGGGTCCACCAGCAACCACCGCACTTCGTATCGCATCGGCAAATACAGTGTAGTATGAGATGAGATCCATACATTACCGATATTCGTCGTGGCAGGGTTCAACGGCGACGGGCTTGAACTGACCCCGCCGATGCCGGTGCCGGTTTTCGGTTGAAGCCTGTCCGAATACGATACAGCGCCTGTTGGCATAATTCGCTGCGAAAGAAAGAAAAATTGCACGGCAATTTATTACGGTTGTTATGGCCAGTTCGGAGCGAATTTTATTTTTTTCGTCTTTTCTGCGGAGATTCACTATGATAAAACGATGTAGTCTGCTTCGGTTGGGCTTCTTTTTTTTTTTTCTCATTGCAACACCGTGGACAAGAAAATACTATTCTCTGGAACGTAAATCCTTCTTTATGGCGCACCTTTTCGCAGCTGTCACACGTGGATGATTTATTTAGCCGTCTTAGCGAATGGGGGGATAATTCGACAATTTCCGGAAGAATTACGCGCCAACGAAGTGCGCAGAAACAATTTCGAACGAATTAGATAATGGACAATTTTGAGCTCGGATGTTGAACGACTCGTGTAATGCATCGGGATGAGGAAACTAAAACATCAGCAACACCCGGCAACACCATCTTGAAAATGAGTAAATACATAAACGAAACAATTGCCAACTTTTCCCGTCCTGTCCGGGGCGCTATCTGTTCCAGGGTCCCGTGGTGATGAATGAAGATCACCCTGGTGGTGGTGGAGGGAAATGTGCACTGTTTGAAAACAATTTCGAAAATTGAAAAACTTTCACACTGTTTACACCGAACCGGCTGCTGCTGTCTTAGTTCCTTACGTCTGGCGGCGGCGGTGGCGGTAGCAGTGGCCTTGTAAGCGCATAGGAAACAAATGAACACCATGTCGAGCTGCAGTGGCTCCGTTTCTTCGCGGAGACAGCTGGGAAGTTTTCCACGACCGATCTATCTGTTCGCAGGGTGCGAAATTGTGATTATTACTCACCGAATGATAAATGTGCTTTGAAGCCATGAGCATTATTTACCAGCGAAACCAAGCAAAACTTGGCGTATATTAGCTTTATCCGGTTTTGAAACTTCGCAGTTTGTCATTCCGAGCAGTCGTCAGTCACCGTAAGCTGCTCCAAGTTGTTGAGACTCTAGTGAACCAGAGTCAGAATCTCTAATCCAATCTGACAATCACTCGGTTTGTATTTCGAAACAAAATTGCTTGTGTGTTCAAATTGCTAACACAAACAGTAAACGGAATATGTTTGTGCCTGACTCGTTTAATGGAACCCACTTTCGAATTTCAACGGTTAGAATTACAAAACAAATGTTTGCTTAAATGTGTTTTGAAACTAATGACAGAAAAGTCTTTTGATTACTGTAATAATGCACTAACTTTTTGACTGCAACGTGCGATCATTTCAGAGGCTATGATTTTCATCCTAAGAAACTTGAATTTAATCTAGAAAACAAACTTTCTACTGAGTTTATTTTCTACGAAACTGAGCTTATTTTTCTTTAACACAAAAGCATCTGTAAATAGTCTCTATAGCAGTAGTGTAACGTCATATACAAACATCTAAATAAAGCTTGGTATGTTTTATTATGAGGTGTTAAAAAAATTGACTCTGTTTGGGAATAGCTTTATTATTATTTTTTATTTTATATCAATTTCAAAATAAACATTTAGAGTCTTTTTCTATTCTGGATCTCTAGGCATCAAGAACTGACTGTAATGGCAGCTTAAAAAATCTAACCAAAATTTTGCTTAGCCTTTGTGTAGTTTGATGAATAAAAATTTGGTTTTTTTAAACAATTTTTATTCAGGCCAATTTGCGTATTGCTTTACGTGGCCGTTTTACCCATGTTTTTGTTACATAATATTATTTTTTTATTGTTGGATCTCGTTGTCACCCTTCTTCTAGAGGGAGAGGAGCTTCCATTTCCTTCTAGCAAATATTGTAGGTCATTTTGTCCGTTGCTGTTGGAGTTGTGAGCAGGGATGCCAGGTCATTTTTTCAAAAATCTGTGATCAAGCCAAAAACCTGTCTGTGAAAATCTGTGCCCGTTTCCCGTACCATAATAGCAGATCAAAATCAATTTGGTGATAAAAATAAAGGTCTCACTACCAACACGCTCTGTTCCTTTTTCCTCAACCGCTCTGTACTTTTTGGTGCTAAACTGTGCTAGATTTCAAAAATCTGTGAAAATCTGTGATTTTTTCCAGAATCTGTGACCATTTTCAGAAATCTGTGAAAATCTGTGTCATTTTTAAAATCTGTGCAGAAAATTGAAAATCTGTGAAACACAGATTAATCTGTGAACCTGGCATCCCTGGTTGTGAGTGGTTTGCATTTCCTTGTTTTCATTGTTGATCGCAGTCTTGGGTTCATTTGCAGTTGGTGTAGATGCGTTTTGTACATTGATTGCAGTTGATCAGGGTTTGGATGAACGAAGCAGTGAAGATGAATATACCTGCTTTATGAATCATGCCGTTTTTGAGGAAGCGTGAGCCTTGTTGCTTTATTGAAGTGGCTGTCCATGCACGAGAGCGAACAATATTCACCCCTACTACTGTTTCTCCTTCTCTCGGTAAGAGAGAAGCTCTAGCCCCATAATTCACAGCAAGCAAATCACCTTCACGGTGCAAGATAGTGATGAAGATTAAATATTCAGTTTTCGTTAGCAGACTGATGACTGGTTCTTAACTGTCGCATGCTTCTTAGAGGTCCGAACGCGATTCACATTTGTTTGTACAGAATTCAATTTGTGTGCACTGCCACCGCTAGAGCGTTTATTAGACTAAAGGTTTTACAGCTCATAGCAATACACAATGAAAATTCAATGAAAAAATGTTCAATGCGGAATACTGATTAAAAGACTTATTTTTTATCCTACTGGTTGATTAACTATCATGCCCTACTACGATTAAACCCAATTAAACGCTATTCAGCAGGAATTTGATTTACACAAGTAACAAGAGTACAGGAGCTAGTTTCTTCCTGGCAGCTAGCAAACGAAGCGTTTGTTTGTTTTGCAGTATTTTGTGAGATCACCAGATCGCCATTGCGAATTGCTTCGCTCCTGCTACTTCTGTTTATAATATTCAAGTATAATTAAGGTTTCTTACCCTCCACTAACTTGACACAAATTGAATAAGTGATATGCAACTGTTTTCGTGGCATAAAGTCATCATTAACAGCCGTTCGCGTTCGAAGAGCCAGTCATCAGTCTGTTAGCGAAAACTGAATATATAATCTTCATCACTTACTAGCCCCGTGAAGTTAGCTTGCAATGAGTTGTTTGTGAGAAGAACGACGTTCAGGACCACGAGAGAGCACACTATATTCACGGCTTCTGTGCTTCATGAAGACTCTAATACCAGCACACTATACCATCTGTTCATATGTGGAATATATTTGCCTTCACTAGCGTTTTGTTTGTGTGGTTCTTTTTGGCTGGAAAGGTGCCCTCTTTGTAACCGGTGGAATTGTTCGCTCACAATACAATGGAAACTATATATTCATTCACCGATGAATGAATATTCCAAACCCTGCAGTTGATAGTTGGTTAGATGGTGAAGGTGTTTTTGAAACAGGAGCACTGCATTCACTAGTTTCCGTTGTCGAGCGGTTGTCCTTGTTTTTGTTTGTTTTCGCAGTTTCAGGTTTGCCGTAGTGTGCAGGTTGTTCACAAAACTGACATCTAACCAGTTGATTTTCATACGTAATCAGCGTTTTACACGGATGTATTTCATCTTGACCACAAACGATGTAAGATGGTATTGCTTTACGTAGTTGCATACGTACCACTCGAACGCCATTCCGGATACCCGGGAAAAAATTCCGCCATACTTCCCTTTCGATGGAAAGAACTTCACCGTACTGTGACTGTACTTTCCCGAACATACCCACCGCTGGTCTGCGGGGGAAGGTCATGCACGCGTACTTCTATGGCATTGTCCACCATGTACACAGGGATTTTATATCTGACATTGTCATGATCAACACTGTGCACCCCGTTATTAACCGAAGCAAATGCAATTGTATCTTTTTCACGTTTGAACATAATGTAGCGCTGGAAATCTATACAAATTGAATTTGGCCTTGTAGGCCAAGTTTCAAGCTTTGTTGAATCGTATTTGCCCATTTCGTGCACTCTATTGTTCACTACACTGTATTGTCTTTGTTTCTGTTGTCTCGACCGTAAACGATTTGCGACTGTGTCGGATGCGATGCGAGCACGAACTGAAAAATTGGTTATCATCAAACACACTCTTCTTGTTTGCAGTACTTCGAGTTCACTGAATCATTTACAGTGTTGGGGAAAAATCTAAATTTCGAAAATCGAACATACTTTTCAGACAAAAAAAGGATCGATCAGAAAACTCACTGCAGCAAAGTTCAGTACTGATTTTTGGACAACGCGATTCTCACTGAAGCTGATTTCTCATGACAAATAATCAGTTGTAAAAAGTTCACTAGCGAACATTCTCCTCGATGTAGAAAATTTTTTTGAAATTAATTTTCATAGCCGTTATAATTACGAATACATGATTAACAAATATTCGCCGATGAACAAAAACTGAACCTTTCTGAAAATGTTAATAGTGGTGATGTGATTGAAATTTATTCGGCACTACCGTGGTGGTATATCATTAATAAAAGCAGCAGGTGCAGGTGATTAGCAAAGTTAGAATGATAATAAAAATATCAATAAAAACAACCCCAAATCATGTTATAAAACTGATTGAAATATATTAGTTGATTTAGCTTAAATATCATACGCAGAAGTAACAGGAGCGCAGGCAATTGCTACGCTTATTTAAACACGTCATTCAAACGCTTCGCCTACTGTGTGTTGGAGACATACTGACAATGCTGCGCTCCTGTTACTTCTATAAATCAAATTCATGCTAAATAGTGTTTTATTCGGTTTAATCTATATAGTGAAGAGTATCAATCAGTTGTAATTAGAGCAACCTTTCATCACAAAAAAATATTGTTGTTCATTGTTGTTCATATTAGATATCGCAGTTATTTTTTCTCTGTTGTGGTTCAGTTACGAATTTATTAAGTAGATATATGTTTGCCTTTCTTATATAGAAAAGCTATAGAATCACTGCAAAAACCCGGCTTTTGAACCGAGGTTCGGAGGGCCAAATGTCATATACCATTCGATGTCTGTCTGTCTGTGTGTGTGTGACCAATATTATCACTCACTTTTCTCGAAGATCGCTGAACCGATTTTCACAAACTTAGATTCAAATTAAAGGTCTCACGGTCCCATGCAAAGTTCCTGAATTTCATTTGTATCCAACTTCCGGTTCCGGAATTATAGGGTGATATGCACAAAAATGTGAAAATAATGTCACTCACTTTTCTCGGAAATGAAAGTTCTTAAGATGCCATAAGAATACCCCTATATTCTGTTCATAAGCTACGTCTTTATATTGGCTAGTGATTTTCTCTAGTTTTCAGACCATAAGACTCTGTAACCAAATAAACCATTGATAGTCCCATGAATAATTTGCTGAATTTTATCCAAGTCCCACTACCGGTACACTTTTTTCCAAAAATCAAATCTTCATAGAGAATCGTAAAAAAAAGGTGCAGGTCATAATAATTTACGATTGAATGAACCGAATGTCACTGGCCCTTATTACCGTTCTCACTCCACTTTCACATTCACTTCACTTACATGTCACTTAACTTGATTTCACCTATTACCAGTATCACGAATAGTGAAGTGATCACTGTAGTGGAAAACCCCATTTTTTCAATAAAATGTTGTTCATAATGGCATCAAGTTCATTCAAGTAATTACTTTTGTCTCTGAAGCGGCTTCCGTAATAAGGACCTAAAATCACTTCAATCGATTTTCACCGTGAAGTGATACCGGTAATAAGGGCCACTATGTCGATATCCAACTTTCGGTTCCGGAAGTACCGGCAATAATAATCAAATATGATAAAATGGAACTCACTTCACTTTCTCACATATGATTGAATAGATTTTCACTAACTTAAATCCAAGTGTAGTGTATCAGTGTAGTAGTATAATGCAACAGAAATATTCAAAACTATGTCCGCAACTTTTTTTAAGTTGTAGTATTTCGGGGAATTTCTGCTGTAATATACATGAGAAAGTGCAAATGAGAAAGGCATCATTGCACAGTGGTTCAAAAGCGCAATTCCACGCTCTTAATTGATAACTAATAGGAACGTGGTTTTTGAGGTACAGTATCTTCAGCAAAGTTACTCAGAATGATAGTCGCCATCTTTTGGCAAATTTTATTTATGTGATTAATCCCCCTAAAAGTGAGAAAAAAATATTATTTTAGTTCAGAGCCAACATAGGGGCTAAGTTACTTCGACAAAGTTGTTCAGAGAGATATTTTAAACAAATTTGCTGAAGGTGCTATTCCCGTAACTTGAGTGTAATTCATAATATAATGTATTTTCTGAAAAGGGTGTCCTAAAACCAGCTTTTATAAGAAAACACATATATTATCAATTTATATGAATTTTTCATGTTACACAAAGTTTTTCATAATTAAAAATTACACAACTTTCTCAAACATACTATGCTGCTATCATTTCAGTTCAATGAAATAGAGCCATGTTTCATGTTTTTTTATTACAAAATTTCAACTTGTCTATCATCAAAAGGCGCAGAAAGGTGCAGATGAGGCTACTTACATATTAAACTACTTCAAAAGGGCTTTCATACCGTGGTTGAATTACTCGTCTGCGATTGTCTGCAGGCGAGATATGTTCTTTTCAAATATCCTTGTCCTTGGCACTTGCAATGATAAGGTTCACTTCATGTCAGATCAGGTTTCAGTATATATTCATTACTATGGTACTTGCCACAAAATATGGTTTTCTTTGCACATTGAAATCTATAAATTGAATATTTTAGTAACTGTTTTGTCACGACTTTTAAAAAAAGCAATCATCAAATCGAATTAAGTTATTTCATCTTCTGGTAGAGAAAAGTATGTTAAAAACTCATTTTTTAGCTATTTGTATTTATTTTATGATAGCTGACAATGTTCTTAACCAGCTAAAAGACTCTTAGCATCGTCCGACAGATTCTTCTTGGACTGTTTTGGTCATTCACGAATATTTGTAATCAAAGGATCCAATGAAACTAATTACCAATTCATGGGATCCCGATTCGTAAGTGATCTGGACTGTTCGCGTGTATAATAATCCCGACATCTGTATAAAAGTAACTTCTTAATCATTGTAAACAGTACAGTATAGCAAGCGTTTATCGATCTCCACTTCAATTGATAAATAGAGAATATTTATCTGCAGAGCTTTTCTATAGAAAAATTTACCAAAAAATGACATAACGTAATTCGACATGATGATTGCCTTTTTTCAAAGTCGTGGCTTCTTATCTCACGTTCAAAAATGTCTGACAGTTACTTTCAAAAAACGTCTGTAATGATTACTAAACTTTACTATTTGTAGACTTCGATGTCCATAAAAGTCTTTTAGTGTGAGAGTTACCATGGTAACGAATATATACTGAAGTCTGATCTGATATACAATGAACCTTACCATTGCAAATGTCAAGGACAAGGTTATTTGAAACGAACATATCTCGCCTGCAGACAATCGCAGACGAGTAATTCAACCACGGTATGAAAGTTCTTTTGAAGTAGTTTAATATGTAAGTAGTCTCATCTGCACCTTTCTGCGCCTTTTGATGATAGACAAGTTGAAATTTTGTAATAAAAAAACATGAAACATGGCTCTATTTCATTGAACTGAAATGATAGCAGCATAGTATGTTTGAGAAAGTTGTGTAATTTTTAATTATGAAAAACTTTGTGTAACATGAAAAATTCATATAAATTGATAATATATGTGTTTTCTTATAAAAGCTGGTTTTAGGACACCCTTTTCAGAAAATACATTATATTATGAATTACACTCAAGTTACGGGAATAGCACCTTCAGCAAATTTGTTTAAAATATCTCTCTGAACAACTTTGTCGAAGTAACTTAGCCCCTATGTTGGCTCTGAACTAAAATAATATTTTTTTCTCACTTTTACGGGGATTAATCACATAAATAAAATTTGCCAAAAGATGGCGACTATCATTCTGAGTAACTTTGCTGAAGATACTGTACCTCAAAAACCACGTTCCTATTAGTTATCAATTAAGAGCGTGAAATTGCGCTTTTGAACCACTGTGCATTGGTGGATTAAAACAGGTTTTATTTATGAAAATATAACAATCAAATCTTGCACGAATCACTTCGGTGCCGAAGTGAAGCGTAGTCCCCTTGGATTATTTCTTTGAGTGAAAATTCATCATCAAGTTTCGCTGACACAAAAATCATATGTAAAGGTTCATAGTTTTGTGAATGCTTGTTTCAATTTTTTTCGGTCACTGATTTTTTTTTAGAAAATATCTTGAACTGATTTTACACGAGCAATAATGAAATGAACTTTTTCTGATACTGATTTTCCCAACACTGCTCATTACGTTTATTTATTTATTTTTAGTTTTATTTTTATTTTGCACTAATAAGTTAGAAACATCAAAATGCTACTAAGTGTGTTTATGTGCACTCGTTTTTTTTTGGAAAATGCCAAAACAGACTTAATTTTAAATGGAAAAATCTGGAATCAGAACTAATTGGCTCAAGTGGCAACGGTCCCCTAGTGGTTTGAAGATTTGTACCTTGCCGTGGCTTCTCATCATTTTCCTGATGGGAAGGAAAGAATAAAAGGAACATGGAAGGGAATTGTAAAGTGCGTGAGGTGGGAAATCAACACAAAACAAAAAGAAATAAATTTTACTGCATTCACGAAAGGATGCCGAAAGATCTGCAGATGCCAAAATGCACATTTAACGAAACCTCTAACTTCCAGAGAGGATTTAGAAATTTACAAAAGCGAAACTATTCTGCTTTCCTGGACGAATGCAGAACGATTTGCAATATGTAAGAGCAGAAGTAAATTCGGCACCCCATAAAGAATACCAAACAATTTGCTAAAACGTTTTAGGGTAGAAACAGGAGGGTTCACTTCATGATTCACTCCAGGAAGAACGATGAACTCCTCTGATTATTACTATTTACCATATTGGGTGTGAAATGACAGATAATCCTTCAATTTTAACTCACCATACACACACTCAACCATGTATGGAGAACCAAAAACCCGGATACGTAGGTGCGTTAATGCGGGACAGTTACATATCAAATGCTATCGAGTACGCAATCACACTTAAACAAATTACAAAAATAATACTCAGTACGCTGAATAGTAGCCATGTGATAGTTCAGTTTGCAATGTCCTGTCAGAGCTCTGACCAGAATCCTGCAATGATGCTTGGAAAAACGCAAAAGACACTTAATAGATTCAAATTTTGTAAAAATGATGTTGTCTGAGCGCAAGGTTGAAAGCTGCGCCAGTTGATGCACAGTACAGTATCTACCAAGTGAATGAGACTTCTCTTACACCTCATTTCACGACAGTAGACACCGACACAAAAAGAGTGGTAAGAGTGTGTGCTTTTATCCAACTAGTTGACAGTGATAAAGCTGGATCTTCCATGCATGGGTCAACTGGTCCAAGATAGTTGATGACTGTCAATTTCCAGCATTCGAATTTTCTACGATGGGGGATCCCCAACTGCATCATCCATCTTATGAGGCCCTGTCTCGAAGAATGAAGATGCAATAGTAACATTCAGATACTCGAGTGAGGTACGTAGCCTTACCAAAAGCTATTTACTTTGCAGAACCAACAAACGAACCGTAATCGTTAATGTTCAAGAGAGACAAGAAAGATTATGTAAGATATCACACTGAACTAACATTATAAACAATTAAATATTGTATAGGAGCAAATAAATAGAAATTACTTTACTGTTGATGGCTTTAGCTCCACTGGAATTCATATAATATGAAGAATAAAAAGTTATCGCTAGGAGAAGACCGGTTATATGGCAAATATGCAGAAAAATAGACATATTTTCTGTGTGTGCCATCAATTATTCAGTCTAACTGTGACACGGAATTTTGAACTCCGCAAGGTCAAAGCACACAAACTGCCTTTTTTGGCTCCTTCAGTTATTCAGTTATCGGCACGGAATTACACCTTAACTTGCGAGCTCCCGTTTAAGTGGCCTTTTACGACATGGAACAGAAAACCAATGGATCAATTGTTGGTTGAACTAATTCTGCCGGATGCCACACGTCAAAACTGTCCCGCATTCTCAATGAAAGAAACCATTCCACCAACCTTATTTTCAATATTTTACTGTCTCATTCGTAAATGACCGACACCAGAACAAACGAAAAAAGACGAAACATTTTCGTTTCTCATTGGAAACATGAGAGAGTTTAACTGCTAACGTCACTCTTTCTTCTATGACAATACGGAACCAAACTAACGTCTGCAGGGAGCATCAGCAGAATTTCAATTCTCATTATTTCATCGATGTATTGAAAACCTGTGACGCTCGGTTATAAAGAGTGACTAAAATATGACATATCTAAGTAATTACATCCCAGAATCTCTTTGGAAACCAAAATTACCACAAATTCGAGCACCAACAGGTAAAAGTCATTGTGAAACCTTTTTTCTGTCATTTTCGATTCTCAAAGCTTCGGTTGAATACCGACACTGCAAATGACTGAAAGGGCAAATGAAAGAAAGAACTCAATTTTGAGACTACTGTTCCGCTTATATCATTGACTGGACATGAATTTCGTTCTCATAGTTTGCAAGCGAAGCTGAGAGTGACATTAATTTCTCTTAATTTTCGTCCATTTTGAGTCAATGACAATGACTTTTATTAGCTCTGCTCTTAATATGGCTCGCTAGTACGCGCCAATCACCATGGACTAAGTACACCATTCCGATTAGGATTAGGAAAAAAAATGGGGTATGAAAAAGCGAAAATGAAACATTGGGAATATTTTTGGTACGAGACAAAATTTGAGCCCACAATACTTTTCTTTTCGGCAAAATTTTGTTGTCAACTGAAATACTCTAAATGTGATTAATCACATACCAGAATACAACCAAAGGTCAATTTTCATTTTCTATATCTTGTCAGAATAAGAGATAGAGAGAGAGAGAGTTCCGGGCTCGAGCTCTGTGTCTGAATATATTATTTTTGCTAATTTTCATTCCTGATTTTTCATTCATCAATCTTTTTGCTAGTTCATTTTTCGTTGGGTATGAGAAATCAACAGAAATATAAGATTTGATTCTCAATTACTTAAATTGAATCAGCCACACATGGTAAGAAAATACATTTGAAAATAATTAAATTTCTAATACTTCTTTGATAACAGAGATTTCAAACTTCGGGTCATTTGTTTTTCAACACAGAAAAACTTACCGATCCTAAGTGCGAGGTTGAGAATCAAATTCAAACAGGTTAAGCGAAAAACGATCGTCTTACTGCCCACGCTGCACAGATTAATATATTTTGTGAATTTACTTTTTTCATGACCATATTTGGAGCAAAAATGGAATTTGAAGTTACTTCACTACTCTTTATATTTCAATATATTTTAAAACTAGAGCTAAGCGTTAATTTAAATCTTTATCAGGGCCATTTCACCGAAAGCCGTTTCACCGAAATTGTCATTTCGCCGAATGTCATTTCACCGAAAGGGTAATTTCGCTGATTTCTTCAGTTATTTGTATATCGTAATTGGAGTTTATTGAAGTTAATGAAAAATAAAAGATGATAGTGTTTACGTTCGTTTTGCTGATCAAAAATCGGACTTTTGGAATGTATCATATATGAAATAACGGATAAATTCATTTCCCTGTGTTTAACCCAAACAAATCTTGAACATATTTTTTAGATTGGTTTATGGTTCGAAAATCGGAACTCCCGAGAAAACCAACACATTTCCTTTGGTTAATATACCAACCCAATGATTGCAGTTTATCCTAAATATTTCCGTCAAATGAGTGGAAATGGAAAAATACCTCTTTGTGCCGCCAAGCCATCTTGGCTTCGGTTATGTGGCTGTGCAACATTAAATGTCCTGGAGGTATAAAAACAAATAAATATTTAGGATGAATAGATAGAATTTGTAGTATTCCAATTAATAATGTGATGTATTCGAAATTACCCATGCGGCGAAATGTCCCTTTCGGTGAAATGACCATCTCGACGAAACGGCTTTCGGCAAAATGATCCTTTCAGCGAAACGACTTTCGGCGAAATGACATTCGAAGAAACGACTTTCGGCGAAATGGCATTCGGCGAAACGACCCACACCCTTCAAATCTACAGGTTTGCACATTTAAATATCAATGCATTTTTTTAACATCGATGATGGTTTAAACCAAATTTTCAATTCAACTGACATTTGTTTCATAGTACTATGGATTTACATGTCGTGTAAATTTCATTATTTCTTTCTGTGTATTTCCGACCCCATTATCAAAAGTGAAATTCTTGATGAGAAACTGCATTCAGTTAAAGTTAAACTAGTCTAATAAAGTTTTTATATTATAATTAAACACTTGGTTAAAATATCTAATCACCCAAGATTTGAATATGGAATAGATAAACATTCTTTACAAAAAAAGGCGGGTGGGTAATGTCAGAGACATAACTGGATGTTGTGAATACGAAAACAACTGACATGTTCCTTAACACTTCCAAATATCAATTAGTTGATCAATTTTATGAATTATGCAAGCATTTCCCTTTTTCACATTTTTCGCAAAAACAAAGAAGGCTTCATTTGATCTCGATTCCTATGAATTTCACACAGCGAAAAGTGCACAAAACTATTAAAACTGTTCTAGATTTGCACTAAACTGAGGATATTTACCTTCAATTTGCGAAGAAGAAATCGTAATAGTTCTTTAGAAACATTTAGAGCCATTAGAACGGCTGATTTTGTGTGATGCTTCCCACCGTTGTCCCCTTTTCGTTGTTTTTTCACCAATGCAAACGACTAGCAGCTGTGACGTAATCGCTCTTGTCGGAAGCGAAACTAGCTTTGCGAACGACACACAATACATCTGTTCGCAGTGGCGATAGAATCCAAACTGATTTTTAATTTCGATTATTTCATTTCGGATTTGCATTTCAGTGAAAGAAACTGTCAGGATACTGTACGGGATTCATTCCTGGATTCAGAAGGAACTTGTGGAACTCAGTACGATATTAAGCACTGTTCGGAACATTTTTCTCGAACGATTTGTTGTACAGCAGCAGATATTTTGTTCTCTTCCTCAGAATTCTGAGGCTGGCGTTCTGATTGGCTGGTGTTGACATGGGTCAAATAAGACAGGTTTTTCAATAGTGTACTATTGAAATACTTCAATGCTGTTGCTATACACGTTTAATTTAAAAAATTTCGATTCTATTGGTAGTTAGATTATTTAAATCTTTTCACAGATCATTGAGCTATGAGTTTTTAAAATACGAGAAAGGCAAACGCGCCCTATGAATTATCTTCTTTGATACTCGTTTATACCAAACATTTCAGAAAAGTTTAATTTTGAATTATTTGAGATTATGTCACACAACTGAAAATTTTATCATAAAATAGTGATCATATTTCCGATGGCATGTAGCAAAAATTATATTGATTCGTTAAATACAACAAGAGATATTCACGATCAAAAACTTATCACTCTCTCAGAGGGTAAATTTTGAAAAGGCACCCCATAGTAAAGTAAGTCGTATTCACGACAAAATCAAATTCAACCAGTTGAAACAAACCTAATTATAATATAGCAATGATCATCGACAATGCATAGCACTGAAAAAAATTCCTAAGAATACTGTCACAAAACACGCCTGTTATTCAGCCACAAACGATCCGCAATGGACTCGTTCGGTTCACTGTGAGCACAGACCGAAACTCATTTCATTAATCGTGACAGATATCCTTCAACCCGGCGGCAGTATCTTGTTCCCTAGTTCTCCATAATGGCTTCTCCCGGATAGACTCGTAAGTTTTTAGTTCTCACTTCCATTGACAGTTATGTGCAGAGCTGGGTAACACTATTTTGGATGTTTTATCGTAGAGAAACCCCTTCCGGCACTCGAAACGGTGGGAATTGGTACAAACAAAGACTGTAATTAGCATTCCGTAGCCGCCACTCGGGGCGACATCGTTCGGGATCATGGCTCATAATTGTCTCGTTTTCGCTTATCTGCCGCCGACAATGGGCAATCCTTTCGCGCTGTTTCACTCCGAATACGAGTTTGCGGATTTTGCGGTACTACGGGAAATGGAAGAAAAAAGAAAACACCCGACGGGGTGGAAGATGATTTCCGGGTGCCATTTTGTACCCGAGTTGAGGTTTTTCGCCTCCGTGCTCATGATTACTCAACAAACGGCCGCACTGTTTGAATGGAGTTTTAACCGGGTTTTCCTTTCTGTTCTTTTGTCTACCATTTCAGGTGATGGCGCACAACACAACCGTCCAGCTCGGAGGCGTCGCGTTCCTGGTCTGCAAGGTGGCAGGCGTGGACAGAGTGGGTGTACATTGGGTTTGTTTTGGTGTTGAACATTTTGCATTGTTGTGTGCGTGTGAAGTGTTACCTAGATGCTAAGACTTTTGAAACATTTCCAATTGCTTATTTTTTTTTTGTTTTGAGCTTTTTCTTTAAAACTAAGCTATCGTCTGGATTAGAGCGAATTTCTAACTGAATCACAAGCTTTTCATACTCCTAGACTGAGCAGTGTCTTAAGTTTATGATATTCATATCATTCATATTAAGTCATTTCATTGAAAACTTTTTGTATAATTTTTGTATAATAAAGCAATTCCACGCCAAATTGTCCAGAAATGACAAAATTCTGGCACGACCTTTTTGGATATGCATGAGACTTTACTTGTGTAATCGGTATAGCAAATGAAGTATTTTTCACTGGTCTAGAGCTTTTTTTCGCTCAAGACTAATTTTTGAAAAAAGGCTAGAAATCTATAGCTTCCACAAAAAAATATGTCCAAGAATTAGTTGTAGGTCATCAATGGAACTTTTTAAAAAAATATACACTGAAAATAAAAATCTTTCGATTTTTCATGAAATCGAAAATAAAATCTTATTTTTCAAAATTCTATGTTATTTTAACGTACGATTTTTTTTTAAATTTGAAAGTTTACACCACTGTAGAAAATAAAGAAGGACTTTTTTGGGGAATTATTTTGGGATCCAAAAATGGAGTAATCCGAATTTTGTGTATGAGGCACTTTTTAATATGTATATTTAAGTACAAAAAAATGATCAGTTTTAAAAATTGAAAAACAAAATGGCGGCTTGTCTGCATTTCTGCGAAAGTGCTGCATTTTGACGGCCGGAAACATAAGTTAAGAAAATCTTGACCAATCGATTCAAAAATTTAATGGAATATTCTCGATAGTTTTTCTTGACCTCAAAACCGTCGTCTGGGTGCGAAAAAGGCAAGCAAGCTTGATGAATTTTCCTCATTATTTCCAAAACCTTTAGTTACGTTGTTTTTCAATTATTTATGGTTATTTCACGCTGTTGAAAATTTAATCACATATTCCTGATCACATTTCCGATAGCTTGTAGGAAAAATTATGTTATTAGATTAAGTACATTAAGAGATTTTCGCGATAAAGTTCTGCCCATTCCTGTACAGGGTTAATTTTGAAAAAGTGCCCCATAGTAAAGTAAGTCGTATTCACGACAAAAATGCGGTTTTATTTTCAAAGGGCTGCCATTTTACAGAGAATCAATTATTCAAAAAAAAACCCTACATACCTCTGTGGAGATAACTATCGAGAATATTCTTTAAAACTTTGAATCGATTGGTCAATATGTACTTGACTTATGTTTCCGGCCATCAAAATGCAGCACTTTCGCGAAAATGCCGACAAGCCGCCATTTTGTTTTTCAATTTTTTAAACTGATCATTTCTTTGTACTTAAATATACATATTAAAAAGTGCTTTATACAAAATTCGGATTACTCCAATTTTTGGATCACAAAATAATTCCCCAAAAAAGTCCTTCTCTTTTTTTCTACAGTGGTTTAACCCCTTAATAACACAAAAAAACGTCATGCTTCAAGGAAACTAATGAATATTTTAGAAAGCTAGAGAGATGATAGATAGAAAAATTGTATCTGAGCAATGAAATATTATTCTCCAAGCTACATTCAATAAAAAAGTAATAGAAAAGCTACTTCCTAAATGCAGTCATTTTCGAGATAAACGAGAAACTAAATCGAGAAAATCGAAATATTTCATGAAAATACGCCCTTTTAGCCTTTCTCATATAAAAATCGCTGTGAAAACCGACTTTACAACCGAGGCCCGGAGGGCCGATTATCATATACCATTCGACTCAGTTCATCGAGATCACAAAATGTCGCTGTGTGTGTGACAAATAATGTCACTCAATTTTCTCAGAGATGGCTGAACCGATTTCCACAAACTTAGATTTAAATAAAAGGTCTTATGGCCTCATACAATTTTCTTGAATTTCATTTGGATCCGACCTCCGGTACCGGAAGATAGGAAAATATGTGCAAACTTTTTAAAAACTGCGCACTCAATTTTGTCGGAAATTTCTTAACAGATTTTCACAAACTAAGAAGCAAATTAAAGGTCTTAAAACTCTTTAAAAAGTCCCTGAGAAGTTTATCCGGATCCGACTTCCGGTTTCGGTACTACAGTGCGATTAGTGAAAATTTTCAATTTCATGAGTATTTTTTCACAAGCGATAGCAAAATGAGTTGCACATTTTTTTAAACTTTCTGCAAAATTCTTCTAGTTGGTAGATCTTGTTAGTTAGTGAATATATAAAACTACTTTGGGACTACTAGTCCTCGGTTTCCGCTTCAGAACGCACCGATAATAGTGAAGAAAATCTCCAAAAACGGAACTTACCTCGATTTCTCAGTAACGATTAAGCCTATGGGTGATGAGTGTCATAATATTCGAATCGTCAAAATCGTCAAAATGACGCTGCAAAACTGGTACGCGTCGGTACGTGCGGCTTTACTCGGTGCTTTGTTCAATTTCGTATAGCGTGTAGGTTTACCACATTTAAATCTATGTTTGGTGAAAAAAGTGTTAATTTCTAATTCTTTTATTCAATTAATACCTACTTGTTAGTGTTATTAAAAGATCATGATAACGGTGCTTTCCTATAGAAGTACAGTTATTGTATTTCTCATATAAAAAGTTTATGCAATCGCTTGAAAAATTGACTAGTGCAAATTGACCCAGAGGGCTAAGTATTCTATATCATTCGACACAGTTCATCAAGCTGAGCAATGTATGTGTCGTGTGTGTATGTATGTGTCAAATAATTTCACTCATAAAATAAAAATAAAACTCGTAGTTCCATAGGTTGCTATTGAATTTCACACCGTCACACAGTGGTCCAAAACTGGAAAAAGACGGTCAAAAGTCTGTACTGACTTTCCCTGATTTTCAAGAGTTAACGTGTCTTCGAAGAAGTTTCACAAGATTATATTACGCTTCTTTTGAAAGTGGCACCTTAATTTTTGTTAAGGGGGTACTACCAATTTCGAAAAAAAATAATTTTTTTTCACAAAAAATTTTTGTTTTCTGTCTCATTTTGAAGAAAAAAAACATTTGAAATATTTTTGCTTATATCTTATATGTAAAAAAATTTAAAAAAAATCATTTTTTGGATTTATTATTACTCTATTACCTAAGGATTTACTACAAAGTGCGCGTAAACACGCAAAAACAAGCAAACTCATGCTTGCACGCAATCACTTAAGCAAATTGTTGTAATTTTTGTTTTGTTTACTTTTTGACAATTAACAATATTAGAAAAAATCTAAGTGGAACTCGATGCAATTTTTTAGGCCTTTTCAAAGTTAGTTTTAAATATTGAAAATCCGAAAAATTAACAGAAGTTCAAAACATATGTTTTCCAAACAAAATATGATAAAGTATTGTAAAAGTACAAACCTTTAGAGTAAATTCAGCAGCTAGATGTTCTACATGGAAGATATATAATAGAGCAGAAACTGGAACAAACGTATCCCCAGCAAGCCGTTCTAGTTTTATTTATTCCACCAGTTCTTCTGTCAAATTTAAAATTGGTCTACGATGCCATTCTATTTTTTGTATATTGGAAACAGGAGTAAAACACTGCTGGGGCTGCCAGTTTTTCTTGTTATAAAATTCAGATTTAAATTTTGTAACTGACATAAATTATGCATCTAGAACTAGAACACTACTGAATATGCCCTTACGAAGATATTTCATTCTTAAACGTGTAAATAAATTGAGTTATTGCAAAGCAACACGTTTTTTTAAGACGATATGTTGATCGTGCGACGCTCACTTAGAGATGTGCGAAACAGCTCATACCGGTTAGCAGCTCCCGAACCGATCAGCTCACTGAGGGGAATCGATTCAATGTATCAGCTCATTAGCTCATTCAGATTGAACTGAAGGTTTGTTTTGAGCGCCGTTTTTCTTACTCAGTTTTTCTTTCATATGCATGATCGAAATCATTGATGCGCAAAGAACAATGCTATGCGAACTAACTTGTCTGCGAATTATTATTATGTCACATTTGAGAATATCTGCAAAAGTGGCATCCCTGAATGTACCTTAGCCTACTGAGTCAGAGGTAAGATTTCTTATTGACAATGGCTCATTCAATCTGTTAAAGAAGGGTAAATACACGTTTGGAAAAACGAACAAAAGCTCATGCACACACATTCTTCTCATTTATAATTCGCTCTTCAAAAATCGAAGATCCGTTCAGCTCGTAGCTTGCTTTCACCTTACCAGCAGAGATATCAGGTATTTTTTTCAAAAATCTGTGACCATCCAAAAACTCTCACTATTTCCTACCGCTCTGTAATTTTTGGTGCTTAACTGTGATTAATTTAAAAAATCTATGATCAGAATCTGTGTAAATCTGTGACTATTTTCAGAAATCTGTGAGAATCTGTGCCATTTTTATATCCGTGCAAAAGGTTGAATATCTGTGAAACACAGATTAATCTGTGAACCTACCATCCCTGCTTACCAGTGCGGTGAACTGGTGAGCTGCGGTTCTTTTAAAAAGAGCTGTGAGCTATCAGCTCACTTTAAAAATTCGATTCACTGGAATAGCTCAGGAACGAATTGCACATTTCTAAGCTCACTGCAAAAGTGAGTTACAGAAATAGCAGACGCGTGACGCCCTCCGTTTCTTAACCCATTCATGGTTTCAGCATGGCCATAGTGAAAATGAATCACTCGAATAGTACTCAGGATATTCTCATTGGAAAATAAATTTTATTGGGAATATATATTGTAGATCGAATGTGATGAGGAAGGACGGAAGTACGTTACAAGCACATATAACAGTTCGGCTGAGAAGTTCGTATCGTTTAATAGAAACACACATTTTTTTGCCAAAATTCGTTTTTATTGTTCAACATAATTGCCATCAGAGGCGATACAGCGATTATAGCGATCTTCCAACTTTTCGATACCATTTTAGTAGTACGATTTGTCCTTTGCCTCAAAATAGGCCTCAGTTTCAGCGATTACCTCTTCATTGCTTCTAAATTTTTTACCAGCGAGCATTCTCTTGAGGTCTGAGAACAGGAAAAAGTCACTGGGGGCCAAATCTGGAGAATACGGTGGATGAGGGAGCAATTCGAAGCCCAATTCGTTCAATTTCAGCATGGTTTTCATAGACTTGTGACACGGTGCATTGTCTCGATGAAACAAAACTTTTTTCTTCTTCAAATGAGGCCGTGTTTTTGAAATTTCGTCCTTCAAACGCTGTAATAACGCTATATAATAGTCACTGTTGATGGTTTTTCCCTTTTCAAGGTAGTCGATGAAAATAATACCATGCGAATCCCAAAATACAGACGCCATAACCTTACCGGCCGATTGTTGAGTCTTTCCACGCTTTGGGTTCGGTTCATCGCGTGCAGTCCACTCAGCTGACTGTCGATTGGACTCCGGAGTGAAGTGATGGAGCCATGTTTCGTCCATTGTTATATATCGACGAAAAAAATCGATTTTATTTCGATATAACAGCTCCAAACACTGCTCAGAATCATCATCGTGGTTATTTTTGATCGATTGTGAGCTCACGCGGCACCCATTTTGCACAAAGCTTTCTCATATCCAAATATTCGTGAATAATATGTTCAACACGTTCCTTTGATATCTTTAGGGTGTGAGCTATCTCGATCAACTTCACTTTACGGTAATTGAAAATCATTTTATGGATTTTTTTCACGTTTTCATCGGTAACAGCCTCTTTTGGACGTCCACTGCGTTCATCGTCTTCGGTGCTTATATGACCAGTACGAAATTTTGCAAACCACTTACGAATTGTTGCTTCGCCCGGTGCAGAGTCTGGATAACACTCATCAAGCCTTTTTTTTATATCGGCGGCACTTTTTTTTCATCAAAAAGTAGTGTTTCATCAACACACGAAATTCCTTTTTTTCCATTTTTTTCACAATAACAAAAGTAGCTTCACTCAAAATGCAATATCTCAAAAACTAATAATCAGACAGCTGTCAAATTTATACACGTATCTTTTGAAGGTTGGTACTAACTGAAAATGGTATGGATTTAATTCTACTGGCGCCCTCTCATACAAAAGATACGAACTTTTCAGCCTATCTGTTACATATGAAACTCGGAGGTTACTAAGAAGGTATTTATAGAGAGAAAGGTGTATTAAATGTTTCTAACAAAAGCGTTCAAATATAAAACTGACCCAATTTGTCGAGAATACCATGAAAATTATGATTATTGTGAGATCTGAGATGGGACACTGATCATTCGCAATCTGAACATGGACGGAGTATTGTTCAATCGGATTTTTGTCTAGGTTATGTTTCACTACAATCACAGTATTTCACTAAGCAGGACAACTTTGAGAATTTTTTTCGGCCTTGCCTTCACGAAACATTTTCGAGCAACGCCGGTTAATTCAGCTAGTTAAAGATAGAAAAGATTAAACTCTAAGGTGGAGAAAACTCTGTTGAAAAGGTTTTTTGTTTGATAGTAATATCTCTTTAAAATATTATAGGATACTGCTTATTCTAACTATGTGCATATAACCTTTGTATAAGTTGTGTCTATGAAAATGTATGTGAATGCTCCACACAAGGGTTTTGAAATATTGTAACCTAGTATGAGAATCATCAATTCGATTTTTGTGCGATAATTGTCAACTTGCGATTCTCTCTAAGTAAATTCCACACAGCGCCAATCATTGCAAAACTGTATTTATCATGATAAGGTAGAGCGAAGAAATGTACAATGTGTTCTCTCACAGCTCATGCATTAAGAGGCAGCGAATTCTTGTAGCATCATCTATCAGATTGACGATGTTGTATACAATGTAGTGAAATATCGAGTCACTCTCTGGCGAATTATCGGCAATCACCAACATGGGTGATATTAAACTAGTTGTATTGTTGAATCAAAAATATAATAAAATAAATGCGGTTACCACAACACGAAATATTTCAGTACAATTCAAACTGTACCAGTTAGCAGTTTTAGTTGTGCGGGAGCTCGAGAATAACCCTCGGGAAAATTTGAGCTAAATCGGACATTGTTGGGTTGAGCCACAGGCGGTCAAAGTTTGAAGCTTTTCAACTCAAAAAAGGGCTTAATCATTTGAACACTTTGGAAAAATAGTCTAGCATGTGCTTATTTTATTTTCAGGGTCACGGGAGAAGTTGAAGGAATTTGCTTCCAGATATCAGGGATACAAACATGCATTGATGATCTGACTAAGCTTAGTATCAAGCTCTCAAATGACTAGGAAATATTCGAATAGAGTCCTACGTCAACACACAATTCTGAGCAGCCGATTGCCAAGAGTAAATCTTTCCTCATAATTCTCCTGTCAGAAAGTACAATATAACTTGGAAAACCGCTGATTTTCGGTACGTTGAAAAACGATTTAAACTACTTTGGTAAAGAAGGAAATAACATCAATTATCTTTAAGTTGCTAAATCTATTTCTTATAGCAGCTTGCCCCGGAAAACTCAAAACCAAGATAGTGGAGTATCTGGCGGTTACGATTTATGTGCTTGTTTTGAACCAATAATGCAGCGAAACGAAATTCATTTTTCCTCATCAGATTTGGCACCGGTTGCACTAGTTGGTTCCCATCTGCAAATCCGTTCGCCTAGTGGACGGAAAATATTATTGCGTGCATTCACAACCGAAGCTTATTATTCCGAATGGTTAGAACATTTGCCTTTGCCATTCCGGACCACATCCTGGCTCGGGATGGTCTCCAAAGCCCATTCAAGAAGCTGTAAACACCGTGTTTTAGTGGTGTCCTCGGAATATGAATTAAAGTATTATTGCCGGTCTGGTACACTTCCGACAGAACAAGCACTCAAATCAAGAGCGCAACTCGTACCCGGGGCTGACACAACAAAGCAAAAAAAACCAACCGAGAGACCTCCGTGTTAGATCGGTTGGCTGAGCAGTTAACAGTAGCACTTTTATTACGGCCAGCAACAATGGTCACCATCAACCCCGGGGTTTTGCTGTTTCGTGTGTTTGAATGCTAATTTTCTACCTCCCCCAACCCCCCTCAGCCAAAGTCAAAGCGACACCGGTTATGGCGCAGTTGTTCCTCAGCAGTCTCGTTTTACTGCTAGTCGCAAATTCCCGTTCGATTTGTTGGGAGGTGGGGGTTAGTTTCCGGCATTCAGCAGGAGTGAGAAGAGACGACTCACAACACTTCATCAGGGTTTTCACCCGTTCGATTTGTACGAATGGCAGTCAACCAGCTGCCGGCCGAGGAAGTGCGGGCATAAGTTGTCACCTCGAGCGGTAATAACATGGCGGTTAATTGCTTCAACCCAGCACCCACTCTTGTGTGTGTGTGTGTTTGTTGACAAATTGTTTGTAATGAGTGCTAAAAGGCTGCAGTTGGATGCAAAAACTCGACACGGAAGCCAATGCTATGTGAACTGTATTGTGCCGTTTTTTTTTTGCTTTGCTCTGGTTAGATGAGCTGCGAAAGATAACGATAACTTATGGCTATGCAATTATTCTCCACCGATGAAATTGTTAAATTAGTACTAGAAAGGAAACGGTTCGGTTGTACAGAACACACGCCAACTTCCGCATTCAGTCTAGGAACGAAAATTAGGTAAAAGCTTTCAGGAGTCATTTCTAAAGAATATAAATGATTCATTCTAGCTAATATCTCATTTGTTTCCGATTTCTTTAAAAAGAAAACAAACTTTAAAACAAGATTCACTATTTCGAATTAGACGACTATTCTCAACACCTTTTGATGAAGTGCAGTCCCGGTTGCATAAGACCCAGGAGAGAAACGAAAACCCCCAAACCTGCCTGTCGAAACAGCACACTGTCAATCTGTAGTCTCTAGAAACAAACACTGATTCGGTCCGACCGCAGACACTTTGACGAGGGCGAACACTGCCAGCAATTTGTTTTTCGCACCAATTCGCCCGATGAAAGCTCTCTGTCACTCGGTTAGTTTCCTGTTTACGAGTCGAAGAATCTTGAAGTGAATACGGGGGCAAAAACAGAAACAGGACGACTGTTTATTTCCGCTTGATTGTACCCAAATCCATTCCCGCTTCTGGCCGTAGTGACACATTTCAACGGGGCTGGTCTGGTAGTCTGCTAAATGCTCCATTTATTTTCAATAAAACACATGTCTCAGCTTGACATGGGACCAACCGGGCGGCCGAACCGAACCCCGTCAATCTGATAGGTTCCGAACACTTCAGTCCCAGGTCTTCGGTCTTTCGGTCCGGCAAGGACGACGTGACAAAATGTTACGTTTGTTTCGTCCGTCTACTGATAATTTAAGAACGATTGGCCAAAATGAAGCTGGAAAAATGTTGTCCCGCACACACACACACATGCCAAGCAAGAACATCCGATTCACAGCTTCAATTTCCGGTCATTTGATGAACACAGAACACAGGCTTCCTTACCGGGTTGGTTTATTAATAGCCTGCTGGTATCGGGAAAACAGAACAGAAAATATCTGCGTCGCCTGATGTGTCCCACACATTCCGAAATGAGATACGTTGCTATTTACGGTCTTTCCGGATGCGATAATTGAAAGGTGAAAATTCCATCGGCTGTCGATGAGATGAAACTCGGAGATAAAAAAAAAAATACTCCTGTTGAGGTGTGATTCGTTAGTCGGAGAGATGCCACCTTCGTTATTTTTTGTCCTTAGTTGAGGAACTTAATTAAAGAGTTGTCAAGAGTTGTTTATTGAGGTTTTCATCTGTCAGTAATTAAGTGCTACACACTGACGTCAAAACTGAGCTCGCATCTTCATTCTTCTTATAAAAGTTGACATGAACAGAACAATATAGCATTAAAGAAATGATGTTACCCTTGACAATAAAAGAAACTAAATTCTGTTAATTATTCACCCTTAAAGACTGATTATCGAAGCTTCATGGATGTTACCATCGAAATTTGATCAACTTCGTCTTGACGCATTTTTTTTTTCATCCTGCACTAAAAAACTTGACCAAACTCCTCAGAATTTTGCTCGCGCATCGCAAAAATTCAAACTACTCGCACGCCGTAGTTGGCGTTGACGTCAATGTTTTTTTATATAAAAATTTTCATTTATTCAGGCCTATTTACTTACAAGCTTCACGTGGCCGAATGAGCCGATTTTATAATAGAACTGTTATTTTTAATGCTGGATCTCGTAGTCACCCTTTTTCTCGAAGGAGAGGAGGAGTTTCCATTTTCACCCAACGAAGATTGAGGAGCACTTTGTTCGTGGCTCGTCTTTTCGTTTTTAGTCCCATCGTGGGTATTGGTGTTGTTCGTAGTCTTATGTTCGTTGCTAGTTGCTGTAGATGCGCCTTGTACATTGAATGCAGTTTATTGCTGGTTTGATGCTGGAAGCGATTTTGGAGTATTTGGGTTCACTAGTTCCCGTTGGTAAACAGTTGTCTTTGTCTTTGGTAGACGATGTTCTTTTTGCTGTTCCAGTGCAAGGTTTACCGTAGTGTGCAGGTTGTTCACACAACTGACATGTAACCAGTTGATTTTCATAGGTAATCAGTGTTTTACACGGATATGTCACACCTTGACCACAAATGATGTAAGAGGGAATTGCCTTACGTAGTTGCATACGTACCACTCGCACGCCATTCCGGATGCCGGGGGAAAAAATCCGCCATACTTCCCTTTCGATGGAAAGGATTTCACCGTACTGCGACATACTCTCCCGAATGAACATATCGCTGGTCTGCGGGGGAAGGTCATGCACGCGTACTTCTATGGCATTGTCCACCATGTACACAGGGATTTTGTATTTAATGTTGTTACACTCAACGCTGTGCACCTCATTGTTAACCGAAGCGAATGCAATTGCATCTTTTTCAAGTTTAAACATAATATACATACACAGTTAGACTCCTTATTGAATTGAATCTAGTTACATTATTAGAAAAAGAAATCGAAAAAAAATTGTTGATGCCAAAAGTCTTAGAATGGCATGAAAGGTGAAAGGTTTTTTGGAAAATCGACTTTCTACAACTTAGAAAAAATATCAAAACTTCGAAAAATCTCAGAGAGTCGAATTTAAATTTTGTTGAGACAACACAAAATCTCCACGTTTCATGCAATTTTAGGATTTCATGCAATTTAAGACGTTTCATGATATTTTAAGATTTAAGATAAAATCGGTTCAGCCATCTCCGAGAAACTTGCGCGGTAAAAAAACAACATGTTTTGTAGGTTATGTCTCTTATACCATTATATCTCCGGAAAGTTCGAACTTGATCAATGGCATGAGAGTAGCTTTCAAACGAGTCTAAGTTTGTTAAAATCGGTTCAGCCATCTCTGAGAAAATTGAGCGGTAAAAATATCTTCGAAAAGTGCGCACACACACAGACATTTTCCGATCTCGTCGAACTGAATCGAATGGGGGGTCTCCGAGGCTCCGTTTGAAACTCGGTTTTTCCAGCAATTCTTATACCTTTCTATAGAAAATGGCAAAAAAAAACATTTTCATTTTTATAAAATTTTGCCCCAAGTTAGGTGATTGTGTTTCTTATCAACCTTTCATACATTGCAGGATTTCTTGTCCAAATAGAATTTTCTATCTAGTGTTTATTTATCGAAATCTAAAGTCATTATCAGATTATAACGAAACTCAATTTGTGAGAAAATTACACCGAATACCCAGTTGTCAGTTGCCCGATATTAGTAAAAAGTATCAGTGCTGGATAAGAAAAAGTTTTTGTAGGAAAAACTTATTTTTGCTTAAAAATGCCTATCTTGTTCGGACAGTTGGGACAATTTCATTCAATTAAAGAATGGCGTTTTTGTGATTTGACTTTAAATTCTTAAGATCGATTTTTCAGTGTAGGGTTCAATATGTAATTTTTTCAGTATTTCATTCGATAAATTAACTAATTTTGTAAATATCACTATTACGACAATTTTTGTAGGATTTGTCATTTTTCGAATACACTTTTTTAGGGAAAAATGGTAAAAAAAAGTCTAACTGTTTTCTATTAACAGCCTGGATCAACCATTTTTCAAAAGGCATTAGACATTGAGTCTAGATCAATTTCGGAAAAACTAAGTAAGCAAAGTGGCATTTTGTGATAAGGTCTATACGTAGAAAAGGTTTCATATAAATCTGAGAGGGTGCTGCCCAATCCGAACACGATTTGGCACGAAATTCAGCTATCGAATCATATACTGAGAAAAATAAAATTCAAAATTTATTGTCAATTTTCAAAAAAGCTCCATTTTTGAATTCATTGAGATTTTGTACTAAGGTATTGTTTTTCTCGTAAACCTCGTTTTTCTAACACAAACTTCTTCTTATCCAACACTGCACAGTGGTCCAAAACGGGAAATTAGCGTGACAAAAATATTTACACAAAAGTTGTTTGTAATCAAATGGCACTCCTTTTGATGAAGAAAGTTACTAGGGTGGTCCTCATTTAGATTGAAATCTGATATCTAACTTTCTGAATTGAACTCAAAAATAATTTTGTTGTACAATAAAGTTGTAGGAAATTTTATTTTGAGCAACTTTGTTGAAAAAACACCTCTCTAGCTCTTCATTTGATCGGGTTACGTCAATTTCCCCGAGTAAAAGTAGCGTGGCTTCAGAAAAATCACTTTTTTTGTTCTAACTTTTTTGTGAAACTTTCTACGGAAAAGTTGTCTTCAGAAGAGTTGTTAAACTAATCATTGCGCATGATTTTGCTCAACCAAGCTTTTTCATATGAGCTACCAGTAAAAAGTTATGATTGTTTTTTTCATCAAAAACTAGTCAAGCTTCAATATTCATTAGATGCCAGATCGTTAAAAATGTATCCTATGTGGTTTCTGAAAGGTCATAATATGAGTAAAAATTTAAGAGAAAATTATTTTTTTAACTTATTTGAATAAGTTTTGAAAATACCTTCAAAAAACTCAAAAACATTGCATAACTCCTAAACGCCTTAACATATCAATATACTTCCTTCGGCAAAAAAATAGTATCCAATTAGTTCTACAAATGTTCCATACATTGTTCTTTCGAGAAATGAGGCACTCAAAAACTACAGCCGAAAATAGATTGCAGAACAATTTTAATCAATTTATTACCAAAATAACTATTTCAATTGAGTTTGAGCAACTGAGGATTAGAGATACTGTGTAATAGGGAACCGAACTAGTTGGTCATGATAAAACTATGAACAATAATTTTCATGATTTCGACAACCATTCCAACAATCTGATGCAAGTTAGTAAAATGCAAATATTTTTATCCACATCGTGCCAAGACGCCTTTGACACTGGCCCTCCTTTTTTATCTACTTGTGTACCGAATAGCCTGTAAAAACCGGAAAACGACGCACTATGAGTTTTGGTTCGAATACATACATTCTACTCATTTGAATAAAGTAATGATTTTTTTGGGCTTCAGGATGTGCTTTGACTTACAAAAAATCTGTTTTCAGCTGTAGTTTTTGTGTGTCTCATTTCTCGAACATACAATGTATGAAACACTTGTAGAACTAATTTAATACTATTGTTTTGCTGACGGAGGTATGTTGATACGTTAAGGCGTTTAGGAGTTATGCAATGTTTTTGAGTTTTTAGAAGGTATTTTTAAAACTAATTTAAATAAAAAAAATAACGCCCTTCCAATTTTCTCTTAAATTTTTACTTATATTATGACCTTATAGGAACCGCATAGGATACATTTTTATCGATCTGGCATCTAATGAATATTGATATTTGAAGCTTGACTAGTTTTTATGAAAAAACAATCATAACTTTTTACTGGTAGCTCATATGAAAAAGCTTGGTTGAGCAAAATTATGCGCAATGATTAGTTTAACAACTCTTCTGAAGACAACTTTTCCGTAGAACGTTTCACAAAACGACATGTAACCAGTTGATTTTCATACGTAATCAGCGTTTTACACGGATGTATCCCGTCTTGATCACAAATGATGTAAGATGGAATTGCTTTACTTAGTTGCATACGTACCCGGAAAAAAATTCCGCCATACTTCCCTTTCGATGGAAAGAACTTCACCGTACTGCGACATACTTTTCCGAACATACCCATCGCTGGTCTGCGTGGGAAGTTCATGCACGCATACTTCTATGGCATTGTCCAATCTCACTCTCTTTCACGTTTGAACATAATGTACACACAGTTAGACGCCTTGTTGAATTGAATCTCATTTACATCATTAACGTTTAGATGCATTCGTTCCTTAAGCAAGATTTCAATTTCGGTTGCTGCTGGTCTAACTTTGCAGCGCTTGAAATCAATACAAACTGAATTTGGCCTTGTAGGCCAAATTTCTGGCTTTGTTAAATCGTATTTGCCCATTTAGAGCACTCTGTTGTTCACTACACTATATTGTCTTTGTTTCTGTTGTCTCGATCGTAAACGATTTGCGACTGTGTCGGATGAGATGCGAGCACGAACTGAAAAAAATAGACACCTGATAAAAATTCAATTAGGACAAGAGGTAGTTTTCGTTAGAAAAAAATTTTTTGCTTGAAAATGTCCATCCTACAATGTATGAACGGTTGGCAGGGAACACAATCACCTATCTTGGGACAAATTATACCAAAATTAGGTTTTTTTTTGTAAATCGATTTAATTTTTTTTAGTGTTGGACTCGCAAAGTTTGTATTAAAAATAACTCTGTGACTTTGTGATAATCGTTAATACAACACTTTCTTGTAAAATTTGTCTTTTTTTCGCTATAACTATTTGAAAAAAAATAGTTAAAAAAGTACGGGTGTGTAATGTCAGAGACATAACTGGATGTCGTGAATACGAATATGACACGCTTTATTTATGCTTCCGAATTCGAATTGGTAGTTGATTGATTGTTTGAATTGTGCAACTTTCCCCTCTTTCATTACTGGAAATTTAAACGAAGCGCCTAGACTAAATTACAGATTAGTTACATTAAACATTCTGAAACGCAACTAAATATTATGAAATAAGCAGTATAGTTCTTTATAATAAAATAATGGTGACTCTGAAAAGAAATTTTTATGAAAGCGTTCGTGATGAAGAGTGACGAGTTGAGTTAGTTCAGCACGCAGAGTCTGAATTCTAAACCCATATTCCAGAACTAAGCTCTGAAACTTGAAGACGATTTTTCGCCATGACTGCCAGAATCGGTTTTATAGAGTACAGTAAAGTAAATATCCGCAAAATTCTTTAGGAGTATTATTATGGTTTTAAAAAGAACCGAATAGAAGAAGTCTGGAATAAAGAATTGGATCCTGAGTTAAATAACTAAATTTAGAATCAATAACAGACTTCAATTCTAGAACTGCAATTTCGAAACTCAAATTAGTTCCGGAATACAGTTCCAAAATCCAGTTTCAGCACGCAGGCTCTGAATTTTACACCTATATTGCGGAACTAAAATCTGAAATTTGAACTTCTCGTTACGACTACCGAAAAGCAAATGAGAGCTACGACCTGAGCGTTTGATGTTTTAACCACGCAGAAGGTGCACTCTCCGTCGCTGCTGGTTGATGGTTTAACTCCCAAGACGTCTGCTAACATCGAACGCACGAAAAGAAATGATCGATTTTCACCACGGTTTCCCTTTTATACGCATTCCGTTGAAGATATGTACCTGACTTCCTCAAAATCGTCGTCCTTGCGCGAAAACCCCAAGCGAAAGTAGAGTTTTCCGCATTATTTTGAAATTTGAGAAAACTTAATTTTTGAGTTGTTTGTGGTTATCTCACACTGTTCAAAATATTATCCTAAATTCCTGATCATATTTTTGATGAAATGGTAAAAGAATTATGTTGCTATCATTAATACAAGTCGAGATATTCACGATTAAGTTCTGCCCATTCTTCCATATGGCTAATTTTGAAAAGGCACCCCATAGTAAAGTAAGTCGTATTCACGACAAAACATTGGCCCTTTTCAAAAGACCATATAGATCAATTTCGGAAAAAAAAACAAAGTATTCAAAATAGTTTTTTGTGACAAAGTCTAAATATCTAGAAAGTTTCATTTAAATCTGAGAGGGTGCTGCCAACTGCGAATACAATTTAGCGCGAATTTCGTCTTATTTAAAATCAATTTCAATAGGATATTAAGTCTATTCGACGAAGTGACCTTTCGGTGATATGATACTTTCGGCGAAATGGCTTCCGACGAAACGGCTACGATATGAGAACCACTCAGTTTTTATGGAATTTAACCGTTTCAACACACTTCGCAGCCATTCTTAGCATAGAGAATAATTACATGGATAGCATTACAATCCTATTGACACAAGGAATCCTTCCAGGTTGAGGCTCGAGCATACGAGCGTACTGACTTGTAAGACCGTAAGTTGCTACTAAAAACAGTATTACAAATTACGCAAATCAAGTAAAAAATACTAATTTCAAAACAAATTATTGATAACATCTACTGGTTATGTAAGGTGAGGTCAACAAATTATTTCGTTGAGTGCTACAACAATAGCTCATATCAATAAATTTTATCAGCGGAAGCTACTAGAAATATCGTTGATTTTAAGCTGGACTTTTGTCAAAATATGCTGATATTATTTGAATAAAAATGAAACAATTCTACGGTTCTCATCGTAAATACAAAAATAAAGATGGTAATAGAGTCAATAAACTCTAACAAATTACAAACTTGTTCTACTTTAGGCGCAAAAATTTTTTGCGAATTATAAAATTGACAATTGGAATCAACCAGAACAATTGATGACAGTTTTTTAACAACATCCTTTAAATGGAAGTCAATTATGATACTTTCAAAATTACTTGAAAGATCAATTTTCGATACGAACAACCTGTAACCCAACTACACTACACCTCGCACAATCTAAGATAACGTTCCCACGCTCCAAAGACCACCCTTATCGAAACACTTAAAATCATGCAGAACTATACCCGCTCATCGAAATTAAACAGACATCCCAAAACGCTGACACTTTCCCAAACGTCTTTGTGAGTATGTATCACTTCTTGACATCACAAAATAAATGCGGACATCAAACAGACACCAAGGCTCAGGTTTCGCTATCCCAAGCATAACAGACAAAGTACCGTACGACAGTAACTCACCGATCCAGGTCAAGTACGCCCGTACACTCATGACAGATACTGCCTCGCTCTTTAGAACAGATTAAACAAATTTAAAAATACTCGCTTTCGTCATCAAACATGTCCTCGCAAAGCAACGTGATTGGCTAATCCTTATGTAGTGTTACTTTCCCTACCAAATATGTAAACTAGAGAATAAGTTAGAACAGGAGAAGAGCGGCTAGGCTAGTAACTTAAGTTTTAATGTGATGACTTCAGCATCCTAATCCAACATCGTAAAAAGCTCAAGATATAAATCTGGATAATAGTAACAAAAGTGACTATCCAGCGAGCGAATGCATGTAACTATCAGTTTCGTCATCCACTCACTACTCAAACACATTACTCGCTCGCAGCCAGGGGTTAACTGAAGTAGAAAAGTGTTCGAGTATTTATTTATAGATTCCCTTTTGTGTGATAGTTCATACTGCGCAAATCGGACGAGAGAACGACATCATTATGGCAAACTGTGATTAGCTTGTGAAAATATAGGTCAATTCAAACTAATTTTTCAATGGTATGCTATTGAAATACTGAAACGATGTTGTCATATATGTTTAAGTTGAATTCATCAACCATCAATCCATCAACAAACTGAGTTATCGTTCAAAATTATTACAGAAAAAGTATACGAGGCTAGTTTTGAAACATTTAATTGACACCCGGCCCCGTGTTGTAAAGAGTCAGGCAGTTTTAATGCCAAAACGGACATCATGTTTAGTCGGAAAACTTAATCAAAAATCAGGGAATTCCACTGATATCTTCGTATTATTTATGGGAATGAGAGCCAAAAAATGACTAACTGAAATCAGAAAATGAATTAATAATTTCACCAAAAAGTTGACTTTGGTCTTCGAGTGTATTTTGAATAATCCTAGTTTTATTCTTCGAAGTGGAATTACAGGATCTAGCTTCTGTTTAAAATTTATGACTGACTGATGGAACGTGAGAGATGCTTCCTTTCAAATTAAGTTCCAATACTTTTTTGTATATACAAAAAAAACGTACCCAGCTAATTTATTGATCATCAAGTGGAAATTGGCTCACGCAGAATCACCATCACATGCGAACGACTTTTCACGGCTTTTTTCCACCGCAAAGCCGAATGAAGACAAATTTTAAATTTTAATACATATTACCACAAGCACTCCAATCTACTGCTCGCGAGCAAGGGCAATCATGCAGCCATTCTGAAGTCGAAAGAGCCCTTCTTCACTCGAGCAGCCACTCCAGCAACAGCAAGCCGGATAACGATTTTCTACTTCATAAAATCTTAAACGCAACTTTCGGGAGCACACAACACCCATTGGCGCGGCGCCGGAGCGCAAAGACAAAAGCTTGTAAATTATTCACTTTTATGGCTACTAATTCATGTAAATACCCATAAAGCCATACGGATTACTCAATTTCTTCCCACATATGGTACGTGGGCTCTGGGGAGCGAATCCTGCTGCCGCTCGTAGTATGCATTCCGGACTGTTCGTCTTGTAAAAAATTGCCTTCTGAGGAATCGTTTATTTACCGGGTTAGCTAGCCAGGGGGGAAAAGTGGGTACGAACATAAATTTCCCGTTGTTTTCCCGTTGGCTGCACGGCGGGTTCGGTACGGCGTCGGCGGGTACTGCAGAGAGAGAGAGAGAAAGCCGTTAGGTTTGAACAGAAGAAGAAAAATGATAAAAGGATTCATATGATTGCTTGCTGGGTTGATCCCGGTTGTCTGATGTCAATCATGTTCCGCCCGGCCTGGCTTATGTGCGTTTGTTGATTTAGTCAAATTAATATATGTTGTTTGCGTGATCTCTTAAGTAGAATAAAATAAATGGTTGAGTTTGACGATTCGATAAGCTTGGGTTGGGAAACGTTTGAAGGATAGTCGAGCTAAGGGCTTTTCTTTTATTTCTCCTGATCCCTTAATTGTGTTGCCAAATACAAATCCAATCGAATGAAAATTATTCCATTCTGTTTGAGTTCTTAACTTTTCCCAAATCGAAATTCCATTTTCTATCACAAAACGGTGATCATACCCAAAACAATCCTCTTTCAAAAACTATTCAACCATAGACCAACGGGGTATTCGATTCATTCCGGCAATTTTTTTTCTCACTTTTCCAGAACCAAATCTCGTGGATCCGACGGCGGGACTGGCACATTCTGTCTTCCGGAGCGCAAATGTACACCAACGATGAACGATTCGCGATCCTCCACACGCCCGGTTCCAACACGTGGACGCTGCAGATCAAGTTCGTGCAGCGGCGGGATCACGGTACCTACGAGTGTCAGGTGAGTCAGGTGTTGATTTTTTTTTCACTTAATTTCTGTAACTTTTTGTAACTTACAATTTAGAATACAGGTGCTCGTGGAAGTTTGATCACATTCACAATAATTTCAATTATTACCTTGTTAGACAGGAGAGCAATTCCATGCGAAATCGAAGGTCGATTATTGCTTGTATTTTTTTATTTGGCACGAATTTGCATATGCATATGAAAGTTAATGATGATGATGATGGTCCCACCTCATACCCCTACAAAGGTGTGAGCAGAACGAGTTATCTAAATGATAATTAATATTTTTGCACATATCTTAACCAGTAAACAAAAGAAAACGATCTGATTAATCTAGCAGGTATTGATTCTTCTTCAGAAGAACGACTGACCACAAAATAACATTCAAATATTTCGGATTTACTATCCAGGGTTAATCAAAAAAATTTCCAACCCGGGAAGATCCTTGATCACATCAGGAATCGAACCCGATATCTTTACCAGTATCAGACAGTAATTCACCTGGCCCTTCCCGCCGGACCAGTTCATCGCTACACACATCAGCTACGATGGAGTAACGAGACTGCGGATGAGCAGAGCCAAGCCCAATTCCATCAACAACTGTCGATCCCAATTAATCTCCCGAATCAATTCCTTAAATTATTAATCAAACCTTGCGATCAAGGTCAAGAGCAAACTTAACACACTGAATGCTAAGGCTCTTCGGCCAGTCCTATTCGCTTTCCAAACAGTCACTACCTGCTTCGCGCGCGAGGCTCAAACGTTTGTAGACTGCTCATTATTTTTAACTCTCAAACAAACTAAAAATCCATCATCATCATCATACCGAACATAGTAACTTAATTCGTCTCACAATAATATATATATATATATATATAACAAAAAGAAAAAGAAAATACAATCTTCGTAATACGTAAAAAAATAAAAAATCTAAAAAATTTGAACTAACTAACTAAATATTTGCTTACAAAGCGGACTTTATGTGTGAAATACATAACCTTTTGAACTCCACCAATTTCGCTGCGCGTTTGATTTCTCTTGGCATCGAATTGAAAAAACTTATTCCCTTGTACAACAATGAGTTTTGCGATCTGGCTAACAGAAAGCTTGGTGTTCTAGCATCAGATGCGTTTCTAGTATTGTACCTATGCAAATCAGTTCCTCTTTCAATTCGATCACACAAATATCGAGGCAGCATGCCGTTTAATATCTTGAAAATAAATACCATGGTTAAGTAGTAAATCCTCTGTTTCACTGAAAGCCATTGTAATGCGTTCAGTACAAAACCTGAGGAGGTATATCTACTACATTTTAGAATTAATCGCATGATTTTATTTTGCAGTCGCTGTAATCTCAAGATTTGTGTGTTATTAGCAAGAAACAGAATGGATGGGCAAAAGTCGATGTGTGGTGAAATGACTCTTTTATACAAAAGAATCTTACTATGGGTCGTTAAGTCATTTTTCAAACGACATAATACACCATACTTTTTGGCAATCTTCTTGATGACGTTATTGATATGAGATTTGAATGTTAACTTTTCATCAATTATGACTCCAAGATACTTCATTTCTCTAACGCGATCAATAATTTCACCATCAATTTCCACATTGGCGTTATGACCGGTGCTAACAGAAGAAATAACCATATATTTAGTTTTCGCGACGTTTAGTTTCAGTTGCTTAAATTTTAACCATCGAACCAGCGAACTTAGATCCTCGTTTAAATGTGCAACAGGTTCATTGAAATCTTTAGCCGTAATGAACAGAACAGTATCATCAGCAAACAAATTTATATCACAGAAACGTAAAAAAAGCATCACAAATTTGCCATTTTTTCTCTAGTCTTACTTTCGAGCAGGGATTAAATAAAAATCTCTTGAAAATGTTCAATAATTCAAACGGTGGCACAGTGATGCCTCTCCATACAAAAATTGGCAAAACCCATAAATACGTCGATAAACGTCAGTTGGATGATTTTTTATTGATAATTTGAGGTCTCTGAATATTTTACCATTTTGATAATGTATGAAAAAATATTCGATCCACCTAAAAGTGCACCGTTCGCTATGGACCCGAAAAAGAAGACTTTTTTATAATAAATTTTTTAACAAGTTATTTATATTTATTTCGTGATCGATTAGGAGCTTTCACTTATGTTTCAAATAATGATTTAGTCTGTGTGGAAAATCTATACACTGAGAAAAAAAAACTTCATCAATTCGAAACATCAATTTTCTCCAGAAGGGCTTATCTTAATTTTTTTATTTTCTTTTCTTTTCTTGTAACAAACAACTGATGTAGTTTATTGCAATATGATTAAAGATGGGAGAGTAACAATCAAAAAAGTGTTTTTTTTTTATCGTTTTTCACAAAAGTAATAATTTTTGGAAAATGCATTTTTTATGTTATTCGACTTTATGAAAGAACACAAACACAAATACAAAATAAAATTTGGTTGAATACTACCGTTTTACTGATAATAAAGGATTTTTATTATGTTAAAGTATCTAATTGAACTATGTAAAATGAAAAATGGCGAAAAAATGACGCTGAGCAAACATGCATAATGTTGTTTTCGTGGATCAAATTTGGGAGTTTTTATATGGACTAAAAGAAAGTTCCGGACAATAGAAAAAGTGCATGTGGTGGTATCAACTGGGCGCTATTTATTATGAGCTACTCAAATTAGGTGACACCATCACTGGTTCCATATACATATGACACTTACTGCGTTTGGACAGAGCATTGCATGAAAAGCGGATGCAATATGAAGATCTTCATGGCATAGTATTTTTGCTGCACGACAATGCAACACTCCATGTATCGAAAGTTGTAATAGCTTTTATTTTGTAATCGCTTCAATGAAAAGTTCTGCCCCAGCCGCCATTTTTAATCAGACATTGTTCCATACGATTGCCATTTGCTCCAATCCATGGCGCATAACTTGTCAGGTCAGTTTCTAAAACTACGATACCACCAAAAATTGGATCGATTTATTCGTCAAATCTGAGGAAAAGGAATTTTTCAAAAGTGGTATCCGAGTCTTACCAGAAAGATGACAGAAAATGGTATACGAGGTCTGTTCAAAAAGGACCCGGAATTCTCATTTTTCTAAAAAAATATTTATCTATATGATCTCCTTCAAAGTAATCCCCCCTAGATATAATACACTTATGCCAGCGTTTTTTCCAGTCTTCGAAACACCCCTGATAGTCACTTTTTGTAATGCTCTGTAGCACTCTCAGCGATTCTGCCTTTATCTCTTCAATCGATGAAAAACGTTGTCCTTTCATGGGTCTCTTCAACTTTGGGAACAGGAAAAAATCACACGGAGCGATATCTGGTGAATAAGGAGGTTGGGGCATGATTAAAGTCTTGTTTTTAGCCAAAAAAATTACGAAAAAAAAGCAGTTTTGGAATGAATTTTGCTGCCACTCGTTTCATGCCCAAAACATTTGAAAAAATATGATGGCATGAGCCAACTGATATGCCAACTTCATCAGCAACTTCTCTAATAGTGATTCGGCGATCATCCATAATCATTTTTTCCACTTTTCCCACATTTTCATCGATTATTGACGTGCTGGGTCGACCGGAGCGTTCGTCGTATTCAACGTCTTCGCGGCCATCATGGAAACGCTTATACCACTCGTAAACACTTGTTTTTTTCATAGCAGACTCACCGTAGGCTCTCTGTAACATTTCGCACACTTGGTTACACTTTATTTCATTTTTCACGCAAAATTGAATACAAATTCTTTGACTCTTCAATTCTTCCATTGTTTAAACTAAAAAAAATCGCCGAGCTCAAAAAAACACGTCTACACCAGCCGCTACAAGACAGAATGTAAACAATGAATACAGCTGAAAATTTCACCATACATTAGGGACATATGTACCAACACAATAAAAGAAAATTTTGACCACCGGACTCTCCAGACGCGCGCAATTAAAAAATTCCGGGAACTTTTTGAACAGACCTCGTATAACGATGGGCTATACTTTGAAAAACGGTACTGCAATGATCTCACCAAATCTCACTAAAAATCATGAAACTTAGCAGAAAAACGAAATTAATCCACCTAGCAGTGAGATGATACCTTTTTTTTATCTTTCCGCATGTGTTTTTTGCATGGATATTCTCAGGTGTTTTTTAGTTCTCATGACATTTTTTTAGTTATCGTCATTTTAAAAGGCAAATCGAGATTTTAATCACTCATTACCCTGTAATGTCGAAGCTGCAAATCGGATCAAATTTGAATCTTAACGTGTGACATTCGATTGAACATTCCATGAGATGTCGAAGTAAGTTCCACTTTAGAGTTTTTCGTCATTATTTATGGTACTTCCAGAGCCGGTATTCAGAAATTCAGGTAATTCCAGAATCGGATAAAATTCACCAATTTTATATGGGACCTTAAGTCCTTTAATCAGAATTTTTGTTTTTGAAGTTAGATTTGGCCTTTTTGAGAAAATGATTGAGCTTTGAGAAACGATTCGATACTGAAACCGGAATTCTAAAATCGATGTAGCCGAAATCAGTTAAATTCACCTGAGGAGTGTGTAGACATCTTCGAGAAATTGTAGTGCGAATTAAAATTTGGGGGTACATTCCGAATCCAAAAACGAATACCGCTCAAACTGAAATAAATTTATTTGGTAATCGACAATCCAAATCTGCAAACCCGATAAACCTGATTAATTTATGTGAAATGGACATTTTTATACTAATCACCCTGTATCTCCTAAACCAGAAGTCGGATCTGACTAAAAAGCAAAATGTTTTATAGGATTTTAAGACCTCTCATTTGAATCATAGATGATTCTGAGATTTCATTTGAATCTTAGATCGGTTCAGCCATCTACGAGAAAAATTAATTGCATTATTTTAATTTCGTTTCACATATCATCCTGTGGTTCCGCAATCAGAAGTCGGATCCAAACGTAATTCAGGAACCTTGTTTGGGAGTATACGACTTTTCATATGAATCTGAGTTTGTAGAAAACGGTTTAGCCATCTCCGAGAAAATTGAGTGAAATTATTTGTCACACACGCATTTGCTGATCTCGACGAACTGAGTCGTATGGTGTATGGAAGTCATGTTCTTCCAGCATTTGTTGCTGTGAGTAGTTTAAATCAATATAATTATGGAATTACTTCCAACTCGATAATGGTGATATCATCTGGTTTACATATGCCATATTCGAAAGATTATGTTGCCAAAAACGAACCGTGCTAAAATTGGTTCGAGGCAAATTGTCATGAAAAAGGATGTTCACAGTCTTTTTGGTACTTAGAAACAATTATATGTAACAGTATAAAAAATCGTGTTTCACGTTGCTCCCAAGCATTGCTTTTTCATACAGCGTTCAAAACTCCTACTACTGGAATAAGGGGAAAAGTCGTTTACACAAGCAATCTATGGTTTTTTGGATAGGTATTACCGAGCGAAAAATTTTGACATAAAACTTCGTATAACTCAAAAAGTAAACATCCGATCTCAAAACCATTCAATAGCGTTCTGGGTGACGGGGAGACCTTTCATTTGCGACTACTTTTATCAAAATCGGTCCAGCCATCTCTGAGACCTCTTAGTTGACACACACACACACACACACACACACACACACACACACACACACACACACACACACACACACACACACACACACACACACACACACACACACACACACACACACACACACACGGGCATTTGTGCAGTTCGTCGAGCTGAATCGATTGGTATATGACATTCGGCCCTCCGGGCCTCGGAAAATTTTTCGAAAGTTTGAGCGAATTCTATACCTATTTTGATATATATAAGAAAAGGTAAAAACGCTGCTAACTTATTTCCAACGCATATAAATAGATTTATAAAAGGTGATTTTTTTGAGGTTAGGATTTTCATGCATTAGTATTTGCTCAGATTTTTTGAGGTTATGATTTTCATGCATTATTATTTGCTCAGTATGCTCTGACATTTCATCATGAATAGACTTACTAACGAGCAACGCTTGCAAATCATTGAATGGGCCCTAGAAAAGTTGGCAGAAAATCCGCTTTTTTATCGACAAATTTTGTTCAGCGATGAGGCTCATTTCTGGTTGAATGGCTACGTAAATAAGCAAAATTGCCGCATTTGGAGTGAAGAGCAACCAGAAGCCGTTCAAGAACTGCCCATGCATCCCGAAAAATGCACTGTTTGGTGTGGTTTGTACGCTGGTGGAATCATTGGACCGTATTTTTTCAAAGATGCTGTTGGACGCAACGTTACAGTGAATGGCGATCGCTATCGTTCGATGCTAACAAACTTTTTGTTGCCAAAAATGGAAGAACTGAACTTGGTTGACATGTGGTTTCAACAAGATGGCGCTACATGCCACACAGCTCGCGATTCTATGGCCATTTTGAGGGAAAACTTCGGAGAACAATTCATCTCAAGAAATGGACCGGTAAGTTGGCCACCAAGATCATGCGATTTGACGCCTTTAGACTATTTTTTGTGGGGCTACGTCAAGTCTAAAGTCTACAGAAATAAGCCAGTAACTATTCCAGCTTTGGAAGACAACATTTCCGAAGAAATTCGGGCTATTCCGGCCGAAATGCTCGAAAAAGTTTCCCAAAATTGGACTTTCCGAATGGACCACCTAAGACGCAGCCGCGGTCAACATTTAAATGAAATTATCTTCAAAAAGTAAATGTCATGTACCAATCTAACGTTTAAAATAAAGAACCGATGAGATTTTGCAAATTTTATGCGTTTTATTGTTTAAAAAAGTTCTCAAGCTCTTAAAAAATCACCCTGTATAACGACATTTATATAGGTGTTTTATGTTATGTATGTTATAAATGCTCTGCTTTTATTTATCATATAGCCGTTTATTTAAATTTTACTCGCACCGACTTCATTTACAAAAGTATAGCCCTTGTCTTTGTGATTTTTATTGTCGACCCCGCCAACAATTGAAAATAACCTTCAAAGTGCAGAGATGTGCAGGATCGCATAGTGGTTTTCGAAAGGTAGAGAAAAAATGCTATAAAATCAAATACTTTTTAACAGTGGCAGCCCTTTCCTACCTATATAGAACTCTAATCGCACAACTTCATCATTGCGCCATATATTTTATATGGAAGGATGAAAAGAAAGTTTACAATACCCTATCTTTGAAAGGATATGGAGAGATTATTTCTTATTCGAAAATTTTTATACTTTAAACTGTAATTCTTTACTTATCTGAAAATTCAAAAAAATTACTACAGTGCAGGAAAAAAATAAATTTATTTTTTGGATTTCTGCCACCTTGACATCACTGTGGGTGGGTCCGATCAAATTGGTATCTTATGCAATGTTTGAGGTAACTATGAGGACTATTCAAAAACAATATTGCACTGTTGAAAAACATTATTCTAGAAATAACACTAAAAATTCAAATTTCTTTAAAAAACATTATTGTTTTTTGCCTTTCTCTATAGAAAGGTATTAGAATTGCTGAAAAAACCGACTTTCGAACAGAGCCTCGGAGACCCATAGTGTTATATACCATTCGATCCAGTTCGACGATATTAGAAAATGTGTGTGTGTGTGCACTTTTCGAAGCTATTTTTACCGCTCAATTTTCTCAGAGATGACTGAACCTATTTTAACAAACTTAGGCTCGTTTGAAAGCTACTGTCGACTTTCTGGGACTTAGAAAAATTTTGATATTTTCTCTAAGTCCCTAAAAAATATTTTTCGAGATGACACTAAATCTCGACGTTTCATGCAACTCTAAGCCTTTCAGCATCAAAATTTTTTTTTGAATTCTGAAATTTCATGCATCCCCCCCCCCCCCCCCCTTCCTCTACCCCCCTATGGTGGTATTTCAAGATCTATGAAAATTCCACTAAGTGGACTAAAAAGGGTTTTTTTTTTAGATTAGTTTCACTCTTCTCATATAAATAGACAACGTAAATGCCAAACGCTTGATTGGAAAAACGATACCGAGTATGTGACATAAACACTGAAGCATGCTTTTGTGAACCACTCGAATCAATCTGAATTAATTGGTGTCAAAAATCAGCCAAAATTAGTGTCAGAAATTATTTCAAAAAATAATAAAAAATTCATGAGACTGCTTCGAAGAAAGAGAAAGGCATTATCACACCACTAGGTGGATCGAGAAGGGTTTAATTAATATGTTGTACCTGAAGTCAAAAATAAAATACTAAGTAAATAATATTTGAAAAAGTAACATATTTTCAAAATCAAGTAAATTAAAAAAAAAAAATTTTTTCATATTCTCTAACAAAATTTTATGAAAGAACAGTAAATTTACAAAATAAATCATTTAGGGGTTAACCTAAGTTTTTGCTTAGGGCACATAACCGTTTTTAAGTTTCTTTACGTTTCGTCTTAGACTCGTCAGTGCAGAGCAGTTCAAATTGAACTGCCTAGTGCAAACTCAAACAGTTAAACTTGCATCGCTAAACAGACGTTAAGTTAATGCTTTTTGCAAATATTAGAAAAAAAAAACCTGTTTTATTCCACCTAGTGGTGTAATGATGCCTTTCTCATATGACTAATATTTTCAGAAATATCACCAGAAGATTTTGTGAAGAAAATTTTTTTTTCAATCTTGAATAAAAAAGAAACCTTCTTTGGGTATAAACTAACATAACCTTTTCAAATTGTAAACAGTAATGTCACGTTGATAAGAATTTTTCTTTATTTTGCATCATCGCCCTAAATGATTAAACACAATTTACCCTATAGTTCTGGAACCGGAAATCGGACCCGGATGAAATTAAACAGCAACCTGTTTGTGAAAATCGATCAAATCATCTCTTTTTTCATGAGTGACATTATTCGACACACACCCACATAAATTACTCAGCTCGATGAGCTGTGTCGAATTATATAGAACAATTTCCACTGGTCAATTTTTCAAGTAATTGTAAAAACTTTCTTTCGGAGGAAGGCAATACGTGCACTTTTATTGAAAAGCATCTTTATCATGATCTTGTAATAACATTAACAAGTAAGTACAAATTGAATAAAAGAATTAGAAACTTACATATTTTTCACCAGAAAAATATAAATTATAATGTGGCAACCCTGCACGCTATACGAAATTGAACAAAGCACGCTGTGAACGGAGCAAAGCCACACGTACCGTCGCGTACCAGTTTTGCATCGTCATTTTTTTCGATTATAGAGGTTTTAACATTGTTGTCATTCACCTCTTCGGGCCTGAAAACTTTTCTGACCCTACGTGCGGGGTTGGGAATCGAATCCAGGTGGCATCGATTTACCCATCACGCTATACCCGTTTCCCTGAATCATCATTTTGAATTTGAATGTTTCGACACTCATCGCCCTATAATTTCGGATCCGGAAGTCAGATCAGGATGAAATTGCACAGTATATTTAAATACAATGAGGGATTAATTTAATTTGAATCATAAATCGTGAAAAACGGTTTAACCGTTGCTGAGAAATCGACGGGAGTTCCGTTTTTGGAGGTTTCCTTCACTATTACCGTTGCTTTCGGAAGCGGAAACCGGGGACTTGTAGTCCCAAAGTAGTTTAATATAATCACTAACTAATAAGATCCGTCAACTAGATCAATTTAGCAGTAAGTTTTATGATAATGTGCACCTCATTTCGGCATCGCTTGTAAAAAAATACTCATGAAATTGAAAATTTTCACCAATCGCACTATAATACCGGAACCGGAAATCGGATCCAGATCAACTTTTCGGGGACTTTTTAAAAAATTTCAATACTATAAAAGGTGCTTCTTGGTTTGTTAAAATTGGTCAAGAAATTTCCGAGAAAATTGATTCCATATTTTTTGAAAAATTTTCACATATTTCCTTGTAATTCCGGAACCGGAAGTGGGATCCAAATAAAACTCAGGACACACACACACACACACACACATACAATGGTATATGATATTCGGCCCTCGGGCATCGGTTCAAAAGTCGGCTTTTGCAGTGAACGTATAGCCCTTCTATATGAGGAAGGCAAACATTCAGAAATGGCGACAACCTCTCAGAAATTGTTATAATATATGGCACAATTGCTCTCCTTCGAAAAATATTAGTTCCATATTTTTATTTTTTCAATTTGCCATTAGGGTGACAACTTCCATATCAGGGTGGATCAAAATATACATTTTTTCAGAAAAATATCTTTTTAAAAAAAATTATACCTCGGTACCCGGCACCGATTTTTTCAATTTTTAGAAATATTGTCTGAAAAAGATCAATAACTTCTAGGAAAGCTAAATATGGAGTCTTGTTGTTGAAAACGTCAGTTGTAATGGTTTTTAGTGGTTTTCATAGTTGGTAGATGTATGGCAGGAATTTTTGTTTTTTCAAAAATTTCGTTTTTTTTTAGTTTTTGATATGTTATTTAACATATCGAAATCTTATCAAAGGAAATTTTTCATTATTAAGTAACTATCTTTTGCAAATTTCGAGTCGAAATTTGGTCAATAAATTCAAGACTTCAAATTTTCAAAAAAATATGACTCAGAAACAAAAGATTTCACCACATTTTGATATGTTATGTGAAATAGACTAAATTTTTTAGAAAAAAAAAAATGGAGTCCCTTTTTCTACAAACCATGAAAACCGCAAAAAACAAGCGTTGGTTAGTATTTTCAACCACAAAACTCCTTTTTTATAATATCTTCGCATTTTTCCTAGAAACTATTGACATTTACAGACAACTTAAAAACTTCTATGACTTTGTAAAATAATCTGTTTTTTTTTTTAATTTTTAGTATATACGAAATTATTTCACTCTACAAAGCTTATCAGGTACCAAACTGAATTGGTATGAAATAAACTTGGATGTGTATTCAGTATGGCTACCTAAGTGCTGGATATTGCTAAAATTCTAAAATTCCTGTGCAAATATGATTGGATATGCTATCACTTGAAAAATCGACTAGTAAAAATTGTCATTTACCATTCAAATCAGTTCGCCGAGCTGAGCAACGTTTGTATGTTTCAATTAATCTCACTAGATTTTCTCGGAGATGTCGGAAACGATTCTGACAAATTAGAATTAAAATGAAAGATCTTGTGGTCCCATACAAAATTTCATGAATTTCAACCGGATCCGTCCTTCGGTTTCGAAGTTATAGGGTAAAGTGTGTTAAATATAGTAAACCGCCACTTAAAGCGGTGAAACTAAAACCGTATAAAATTTCTAAATTAAGCTCAAAACAAATCGATAGCAATTATCAGTAAACAGCTGAACAAACCAATTCCGGCTATCTTGGTTCCCGGTATCCGGTTCCGGAAGCACCGGAAATAGGGGACATATGTGGATCTCACTCACTTTCCTCAGCGATGGTTTGACCGATTTCCACAAACTTAGATTCAAATGAAAGGTTTCGTGATTCCATACGGAATTCCTGAATTTCATTTGGATCTGACTTCCGATTCCGGATGTATAGGGTGAAGTGTGTTAGATATTGTACACCGTCTCTTAAAGCGGTGAAACAAAAACCGTAAAAACTGGACGCAAAACTACACCAGTCGGTAGCTATTATCAGCAAACCGACTCTGGCTATCCTGGTTCCCGGTTTTCGATAAACGACGGGAGATAACAGTCATATGCTCAAAAATGTATCTTACTCACTTTTTTCAGAGATAGCAGAGATTCCAATCTTAGAGTAAAATGATAGGTCTTATGGTCCTACCAACAATTATTGCATATTTTTGGATACAGCAAAAATTTACACCGTAGTTTAGAGTACAATATCAAAATCGTATAAAATCTTCAAAATTTGAAAAAAAACTAGTAGAATTTGTACGTCATGTTAGTTGGTGGCCGTACGAACCGACATCGATTATACCAATTCTAGGATTCCGGTGCCGGAAGTACCTAAGATAGTGAAACTCACTTATCTTTCTCGTGTTTCATTCTTAAGGTTATACTAGTTAACGCACAAACAATCCATTGGTTTCTTTCAAGAGCCAACGAAACCATTTTGAATAGAATATCACAGTATTATATATCAGCAATTCCATGAGAAACTTATATACGATCTCTCAAAATTTCGTAATATTTGAAAGAATCGTTCTCCAAATATTAGACCCGTATTTATTTTTATTTTGTCATTAGGTTTACCATTTCCTAAATATCAATTATTTTCGATTTTCTCAAAAAAAACATTTTTTCCAAAAATCATAACTTTTGAATCACCGATTCTGCTAGTTTTTGGATATGTTGGCAATAAATGCTTATAGCTTTTAGGAAATTTGTATTTGAAAACAGTCAGTTTTGTTCGTATGTATAACTTTTTAATGGTTTTCATGGTTTGAGACCAATGGCATCATGTCATTTCATATTTTTGTCGTGAATACGACTTTCTTTACTATGGGGTGCCTTTTCAAAATTTACTCTCTGAGAGAGTGATAAGTTTTTGATCGTGAATATCTCTTTTTGTATCTAACGAATCAACATAATTTTTGCTACATGCCATCGGAAATATGATCACAATTTTATGATAAAATTTTCATAATTCATTGTGACATAATCTCAAATAGTTCAAAATTAAACTTTTCTGAAATGTTTGGCATAAACGAGTATCAAAGAGGATAATTCATAAGGCGCGTTAGCCTTCATCGTATTTTTAAAGCTCATAGCTCAGTGATCTGTGAAATAATTTATATAATCTAGATACCAATAGAATCGAAAATTGTTAACTTAAACGTGTATAGCAACAGCATTGATGTATTTCAATAGTACACTATTGAAAAACCTGTCTTATTTTACCCATGTCAACACCAGCCAATCAGGACGCGTTCTGAGGATGAAAACAAAATATCTGCTGCTGTACAACAAATCGTTCGAAAAAAATGTTCGGAACAGTGCTTAATATCGTAGTGAGTTCCAAAATTTGGTCCTTCTGAAAGGCAGGAATGAATCCCGTACAGCATCCTGATAGTTTTTTTTTTCAATGAAATGCAAATCCGAAATGAAATAATCGACATTAAAATTCTGTATGCGGCTATTTTTATAGCCGTTAGGACCGCCCATTAGTGAAAAAGCTACAAACGATCTCATAAAAAAAGAAATCTCTTAACAAAAATTGAATCAGTTTGGATTTTATCGCCACAACGAGTAGATGTATTTTATGTCGTTTGCAAAGCTAGTTTCGCTTCCGACAAGAGCGATTACGTCACAGCTGCCAGTCATTAGCATTGGTGAAAAAACAACGCTGGAGAGCATTACACAAAATCAGCCGTTCTAATGGCTCTAAAAGTTTTCTAAAGAACTATTAGGATTTGTTGTTCGCAAATCGAAAGTGATTATCCTCAGTTTAGTGCAAATCAAGAACAGTTTGATTAGATTTTTGCACTTTTCGCTATGTGAAATTCACAGTAATCGAGATCAAGTGAAGCCTTCTTTGTTTTTGCGAAAAATGTGAAAAAGGGGAATGCTTTCATAATTCATACAATTGATATTCGGAAGTGTTAAGGAACATATCAGTTGTTTTCGTATTCACGACATCCAGTTATGTCTCTGACATTACCCACCCGCCTTTTTTTCTGGAAGCTGAAACAATTTTACATAACATATCCAAAAATTGGCGAGGTTTTTCTTTTGTTTTTGAGTCATAATTTTTTAAAAATTTCAAGTTTTCATTGTTTCCATGTTTTTGTGGATTTCCATTAAAAAAGATGTTATTGATAAATTTATAACTTTTGAACCACTCAACCGATTCCGCTAATGTTTGAACAAGTTATGTAAAAATGTTAAAGCTTCTAAAGAAAAATAGAAAACCCACCATGAAAACCGTTAAAAGGGTATACAAATGAGGTTCTAAAACACAAAACTCCAGCTGTGTAATATTCACAAATTCACATTTTTCTTGTTTTACATTTTTTCCGAATACTGCATACACACTAAAGAAAATCCATGAGATTTTACATTTTATTAGATGCACATAAATGGAGTGTCGCAGTTCACACAAATTGACGTGGAAGAACATTTAACATTGTGGCTAAAACCCCATGACATGAAATTCGTTGAAATAAAAAAAGAATGCTGATAGCAACCGCCGCGACTTGAACCGAGAATCACTGGATAGCATGTAAATCTGTTAATCGACTGAGCCACAGAAGCATGCATCTGCTTGGCTGGTAAAAGGTGCAATAAAATTCATACAGTCGCACCTGCTAGCATAATGCAAGTTACAGTCGAAACCAGTAAAATTCAAGCTAATCTAGCATTAAGTCAATACAAACGAAATTTTCCGTCATTTGACAAATTAGGTCTTTATGAATTACATCGTGTTGGGGCAGCAACCAAATGGTCTATTTCGGACTTCTTTGTAGCATAACTCGTGTTTGCTTTTCGAGCATGAATAAGCTTTTAAGCTGCAAATATATTTGTGATCAATATTTCAATAATTCTGCTCATCTAATGCTTAACTTACATTTCTAGTCCATTTCTAATCAAGTGTCCACTGTCCAACAATCTTATTTTAATATATAATTCAGCAGATTTTATAACAGCCTTATGATAAGTTTATCTCCTACTGCGTGTCGTCCGAGTGACCCTTTCGATCCCTGGTGCTGTTTGATCGTCGTTCGTAACACATCGTATGAGGAATTAAGTCACCTGTATTATTCAATTTTTTTGGTATGTACATTTCTGGACCAAATATCCACAAATTAGCGAATTCGGGCGAGTGGTTCAAAAGTCATGAAATAATCAACAATATCTTCTTTTAAAAAAATCGAAAAAAGCACGGAGGCTACGAAATTTTCAGACAATTATAAATCAAAACAAATACGTCGCCTATTTTCGGATATGTTTGTAGAAATCTTTCAGCTTACAAAAAAAAATCAAATGATATACACCGAAAGCTCCATTTACGAACTAAACGGGGGTTCGTAAAAAGAGGTAGTTCGTAAAAAAAGTTTACGCTATTTGGGATTTGGTTCGTAAAAAAAGTTTTGTGTGATTATTGTGAAAACCGCGCATCATATGTTTATTTTCGAAACGGATGTGAAGAGTAAGTGCAAGAAAATGATGTTTGGGCTCGTTTCAAAATCCAATATGGCGGCTTCCGGTTTATTGAGATTGCCTAAAACCCCTAACAATATGGGTATCTTCGGAACGGAATTGATGAGTAGATGTCGGAAAACGATGTTTGAAGTGGTTCTGAAATCCAAGATGGCGACTTCCGATTTGTTGATATTCCTTGAAACCCCTTACAATATGGGTACTTTCGGAAAGAGATTTAAAAGTAGACGTCGGAAAAATATATTTGAGGTGGTTTTGAAATGCGAAACAGTGACTTCCGGTTTATTAGTATCTTTAGAAAGTTTTTGCCATTTTCTTTAACTTGGTATTCCTTTAAAACACTATACCGTTCCGAAAATACCCATATTGCAAGGGTTTTCAAGGAATATCAATCAACCGGAAGTCGCCATCTTGGATTTCAGAACCATTTCAAACATCATTTTTCGACATCTAATCATGAATTCCGTTCCAAAAATACCCATTTTGCAAGGGTTTTCAAGGAATATCAATCAACCGGAAGTCGCCATCTTGGATTTCCAAAATACCTCAAACATCATTTTCCGAAATCTACTCTTTAAACCCGTTCCAAAAATAGCCATATTGTAGTAGTTTCCATGGAAATAGCTTTCGATGAATAACAAAACCTCTTTTTACGAATTAGGTTCGTAAAAAAAGTTTACGTTATTTGGGATTTGGTTTGTAAAAAAAGATTACGTTATTTGGGATTTGGTTCGTGAAAAGAGGTACGTAAAAAGAGGTAACGTATGAAAAGTGTTCGTAAAGGGAGGTTTGGGTGTAGTGCCCATTGGTCGCAAATCATGAAACCCGTTTAAAAGTTATAAAATTGACTTTTTCAAACACAAAACTTCAACTTCACAATATTCGAATATTTTTCATAAAAACCATAGGCATTTATTAACAACATACCCAAAAGTTACGAGGATTGGTCAAGTGATTCAAAAGTTGTGATTTTTGAAAAATGTATTCAAAAAAAATTGAAAATGATCGAGTTTTTGATCCCCCGTAACAAGGAATTTTTGATGGAGAACGATTCTTCCAAACATTAAGAAAATCCAGGAAATCGTATAAACGTTTCTCAAGGAATTGCTGATTTAAAAGTGTTCAAAAATGGCTTTTTCATCTGAATTGATTAAGAGAATGTCTTAATTATGCTGTTTTCCCATACAAACACTATTGCAATTGTTAGCCCGGGTTGATGGTTTAATGCACAGGGCACTGGTCTTACAAACCAGTTGTCGTATGTTCGAGCCCCAACCTGGAAGGATTTGTAGTGTCAGTAGAATCGTAGCACTAGCCATGCAATGGTTCTGTACACTTTGAATCGGCTGCAGAAGGTCAAATCCCACTACAGGAATGTAATACCAAGGCTATGCTACGTGCAATTGTTCGTCATTGAATTTTATTGAGCGGCTGTAGTTACAAAGTCTCGCAGAATAAATCCATGAAACGTTCCGCATCTGGATTTAACCAGTAATTGCATCATATAAATTGGATCCTGCCTGTTTTTCGAGAACTGATAACATTATCAAAATCTAATACCGAGCTTCGTATGCATGCAGTGGTGGATCAAAGGGTGGGGGGGGGGGTTGAGTGGTGAGGGGGGCATTCACTTCGGGCGCAACATTTTTAGGGGGAGGGGTGGCAAACCAATCCTTGGGACCATTTTTTTTTGCTCGCCCAAGTCATGTTTCCGGAGATGGAGTTCAGCTTTGTTTTTGTTTTGCTCAGGAAACCAACGATGGAGGTGCAAATCTCTTATTTTCCCCCGGGCGCCAAATTTCCTCGGTACGCCACTGTATGCATGTGGTTTCCATTTAGGTAAATCAGTTGAATCAATAGAGGATCCAGAAGAAGGAAGAGTTATAAAACAGCAGTCAAGTATTCATCATCCATAATAACATCGGTTTATCTACTGAACCAAAATTACCAGGTTCAGCTGCTTGTTGAAGCCGACCAAAGTTGATTTCTGGTTATCTGCAAAAGCATCAAATGTGAATCCGTGTGGCTTGTAGGATTTTGTTTGCTGACATCGAATTTCGGATAACGGTAATAAATTAATATTTCCATAGCAATTTTCCATCCCCATCTGTGTGCGGCTATTGCTTCAATTACGATACAATAAAATCTTCTACCGATATATTGCATTCAAGGATGATAAACCTTTGCCAACCTTCTGGTCGTTGAAATTTGTTCCCCAACCCCGTAAATGAACAGCAGAGCACCTTATCTGAAAAGCACTTCTCCGATTTATGGAAAATTTTATCCACACACACACAAACACATTCATAGTCCCAAGTCTAGATATCCATCGGAATTCCCCGGACTTGGTCCTTGAATTCACAATTCAAGAATCAATGGAAAACTGATCTAAATTGTAAATCTCACCTACGGAGGGAATACCAACCGGAGTACGCTTCACAGACCGTGTGGTGTGGTGAACAGAAAAGACCCCCCCCCCCCACCCCCCCCCCCCCCCCCCCCCCCGGCGGGTTGGTCGAATGGACACTCGGTGCTCTTCAAAACGAACCGATGAACCGGCCAGACAGACGATGGGAAAGCTTCCTCGCCTGCAAAGCCATGCCAGAAGGAATCCGATGTGAACGGGTTAGAGAGAGTGGCGGATTTTTCGCTTTCGCTGTTGTATTTTCAGTAAAGTGGTTTATGGCATTTCTTTTTTTTTTTCAGCTCCCGGCGCAACTCGCTCCGCTCCCGCGGGTGCGAAGTCTCGCCCCCGGGAGCTCTGTTCTTCTCCTTTTACTGGTCCACCCGGTGAAGGCGAACCAAAAGTCCGGTATTTTAAACCCATCTTCCGTGCGACGGTGTGGACGAAAAAAAAAAAACGCTAACGAAATTTATTCAAGGTCGTAAATCTATTCTCGCAGTGAAAGAAACCTGCAGCAAGCAGGGATTGAATATAAAACCGACGAACTGAGGAGAGAAGGACATAAAAGTGCTATAATTTAATGTTTATGGTTCCTGCAAAAATTGGCATACGTGAAAGTGGGTCGAGATTGCTGCAGAAGATTGGAAAAACATTTAAATTTTCTCGAGTGCTGCAACTATTTGCTCTGGAAATGCATTCAACCGGCAGCTTCGAAATTAAAACATTCATGTTAATTCTGTTTGCTCAACTTTCGACCATTTTCCTGCAAACGTTGGCGAATAGTTTGCAGCTTAATGCCCCTATAAATGTGTCTTCCACAGTCGGAAGTTCAGATTGATTAACTAACTTTCCCCATAAATGCTATTTAATGTCGGTAGCAGCAGAAATCGAGCCGGCTTCACAATCGAAACCGCAAACCAATCTTCCCAGGATTTCGTCAAAACCTGCAACAATAGCACTTTTTCACCAAACCGATGGATTCCACAGCAAGCTCAATCTCACGAACGTTCCACCACCACCACCGGTGGCCCCGGGGATGCAATCAGAAACTCAATCTTCCACTCGAACGTGAAATGTGGCAAAATTGAATAGTAATCTGAATTGAAAATTTTGCATTCCCCACAGAAGATTAGTCATTAGTGAGATGCTGCCGGTTTGCGGGGGCGGCGCCCAAGGGTAAGGCACGGGAGGCAGGGAAGTTTCAGTTTTGTAAATACATACCTGATTCCGAGATCCTCGAGACCGACCTTGCCTTGCCAGAGCAGCATGGGGAGCTCAAGCGCAGGCAGGAGTAGTAGCAGTAGTTGTTGTTGTTGTTGCTACTGATGGTGGAGAGATACTAAAAGCGAACGGAATTCTTTTTTTTATTTTGATTTTGTGTTGGGTGTGAGATGCCCGATTACTTCAGCCAAAGGTAGAGTGAGCCAGAACCCCCACCGTCTCCCGGAGGAGATGGTTGATTCTGCAAGTGGATAGAATTTTTAATTTTAATTGCTTTCGTAAGCAGTAAAACGGAAAATTGAATCCAACTGGATGAAAATTATCCTTCCTTTTATATTGCTGCACCGCATAAGTAAGGGGAAAGGACTGAGGGCAAGGTCGGGGCTTTGTGCTGGAACGATTTCCGGAGCCGGGAAAAGGATATAAGCGTTAAGGTTGGCGTCATTAGGCTAAGTTTTTTTCCGTTGCTGCCTTTTCCGATCCGATTCGGTATATCTTACTCATCAGGAATTTACTGTCATTGTTCTGTGTTTGAGCCGTAAAATTGAACTACTATTTAACTCAACTTCGCGCCACTAGTTTTTAACAAAACTCAACCTACATAATTTGGTGCACCAGTCATTTCAGCTTTGAGCTCAAGAGATTTTGTGAATTCGATTGGTTAAATTTTGGCACATCGATTGTTGTTTTTTTCTAAATTCTATTTTTCAATTAGCAGAAACGATTTCAACAAAGATTTTATTTGAAAAACCGGCTTTGTTATTGAAACAAAATTCTGTTATGACTTACTTCACGCTCCGCCCTTGGCTCATCAATGCTTAAATTGAACATCTCCGCCTAGCAGTTCTATAACCGCTAAGCAGATGCAAAGTTTACACCATTTATGTAACACATTTTAGCTATTGCACGGTAGTGCAATATCCATTCTGACGTCTCGGGCGTAGACGAGTAACGACTAGGCGGAGTTGATAGTTCAATTTGAACTGGTTTAAGCACTGATGAGCCGAAAACGAAACGTGAAGAAAGTCGAAATTAAATATGTGCTTTTTGCTATTTAAAATACGAATCGGTTTGGGTTATTTAAGATACTGTAGTTAGTCGAATCTATTTGAACAATTTTATTGAATTGCGATGGTAATCAAAATATACTTATTGATATAACATACGCAGTGTTGAGAAAATTATGATCAGGAAAAGTGTCACTCATGACAAAATCAGATCAAACGATTTAAAAAAAAACTCAATGATTGAAAAAATCACTTCTTTCACGCTTCAGTTCGACACCAAAGTGTTTCGTGCAGGATTCAATTAGGGTAACGGCTCCCTATTTCATCTGAGCTCCTATTCCCATCTCATCCTTTTACCTCATTACTTTGAATATGAATAATATCTTACAACGTACCTGAACCAAACTGTAGAATGTTTTAAAATGATTTGGAAGAAATGGTTTTAATTTCTTCGGTGATTGATCGTTTTTTTTTTTTATTTAAAGCAAACTCACTTTTCAATTTAGGACACATTTTCATCTCAAGATTTACAGTTCGTCATGTTTCTGAATATCTACTCAACAATTCGTCTCAAAACATGATCACTATTTCGCACAATTAATTACACAATTACAATTACATAATTAGTAATGTTCACTTGCCTCTTGTTTAATTAACGATTAAAAACTTCAAAAATTACCCGACAAGCAATACACGTCTTCAAGAATATGAGATGAAAGTTTTTCACTTAGTTCACTTGATTGCGCTTTGTTTTCATCTCGTTTGGTTTCGCAAAGTCGCCACGTTTTCTTATAATGTTACAAAAAAAAATTGTTTTTCTTCTTCAAGTTATCATCAAAAAGTATGTTTTTGGTATCCATGACATTAGTTTAATTATATTGTTGATATCTATATTTCAATAAAACTATTTCGCTTCGAATATTACCAGAAATAGCGTGTTAAATACTAATGAAATAACCATTGTGGCAAATCTAGTAGCACTGGTTTCTTTTCGCTATGCGTCACCATAATACTGTTAAGTGTGTGTGTGTTGCATTGACTGTGCACAGAGATGCCAGATATTTTCAAAGAAAATATGTATCTGCTCTATCTGTTTTCACTAATAAAATGAATCAGTTCAAATTGGTTTAAAATTTTAATATACATGTTTATCAGTGTTCATCATCAAATATTTGCACAAGAGATTTCCATTTTAACATGTGATTTGTCCGTTGATTATTTAACTTTTAAAGAAATACTGCAATCAAATACTACTCAGAGAGAAAAGTCTAACTTTCTAATTCTTGCCTGTTATGAACCTTTACAAATTATTAAATTTAGAAAATGTGTATAAAATCTGCACTCTGATTTAAATCAGTATGCGAACGCAAAAATCTATACAATACAGATAAATCTGTATAAATGGCATCTCTGGTTCTGCATTTTGTTTTTAGAAGGGCTAATGCCTAAATAGTAACAAATTTTTAATATTTTTTTTTAAATTCTTCAAATTAACTGCACAGTAGAATTTTAAATTTAAAACGAAAGGTAACGAAAACGATCCAAAAAATTTTAAACACCGAAATGATTTCAAACTGTTTCTAAAAATACCGTGTGTTGTCTCATAGTTGGCAATAGGCCCTTTTTAAGACAAACTCTGACATTTTGAACCTGAGAGTGTGATAGTGCAATATTTTGGTTTTGATTGCTGTCGCCATTGCTAACTTATGGGATGAATAAAGGACCAACGATAGGATGAATATAAAACCATTGAGGTGAAATTAGAAACACAGTAGTCAACATATCAGAAGTGTTTTTAGCTGATTTTTTAAATATTATTTGAATTTCCGAGGAATGTGAATAAATTCTCAATATGAAGCAAGGCAAATTAAGCAGAAATATGAAAAAATCGCTGTGATTTTAGTGGCTAAATCGGGGTTTTAGAGTAACGTCCTTACAAATGAGATGCAATAGAGAACCCTTACCCTATTATATTTTCAGCAATATTAGAATCTCTACTGAATACTCGCAACTGAGAAGTAGTGACTGCAATATTTTCGATGCACATGAGGTGGTCAATATGTACAACAATATGTTTTTTTCACATTCCAAACAGTGAATATAGCCCCGGAAAGCTGTTTTAATTCATGTTGACGGGTTACATCCCACTATTTAGATTAAACCCAATAAGACACTATTTAGTATTAATTTGATTCATAGAAGTAACAGGAGAGCAACATTGTCAGCATGATTGAAACACTCAAACGCTGCGCCTGGACCTGGCGCGTTTGAATTAGCGTAATGATAACCTGCGCTCCTGTTACTTCTGCGTACGATATTCATGTCAAATTGGGTAATATTTCAGTAGCATAATATGCTCTGTGATTGTTTTTACTATCTTTATAACTATTATAAATCACAGTAGTTCCTGCTTTTATCGATGATATTGCTCTACCACCATGATGTTGCTAAGTGAACCTCGATTACATCATCAAACTTGGACTTCAAACTTGTGTGTGCCTTCGCGGTGATAACCGGTACTAGGGAAACATTATCATCTAATTGTGTTAAATCAAGCTCGATAAAACTCATTTTCAACTTCACTATATTATCCTTAATTTTTATACTTTTCGCACTTAACCTGTTGAAACCTAACTATTACTCGTGGGATCCGGGCCTACCATAAACTGATTAATATTTCTAAAATAACTCATTCATACTTTTTGTTTAGGCGCAAATGCTGGTGTCCAAGGTTGATTACGACTGACGATACTTTGGTTAATCTTTAAATTCTTTTTATATTGAAATAAATCCATTTTTACCCCAAAAAAAGACCAAATTAATTTATACTCCCAATATAGTAACTCTTCTTGCATGCGTAGACTTGAAAAAACGGTGTTATTTGACGAAAACCTAAGTTCTTTAAGTTTAATGTTCAAATATATTGATAACGGTTACTAACTGGAGAAATATCGTTATGGTAAAATTGATTGCTTTGAGTTTGAAAGGCCACTCTTAATTAAGCATTTGACGTTTTGTAAACGCTAATAAATTGGTTTAGCTGTAAAGCAGGGGGACAAAATAAACAAAAGATAAATGCAAATTAAAAATTATTTTCAATGGTATAACAAGTGTATTTCAAATTGAATATTCATGGTAACAGCATTTTATTGCATCTTAGGTCGGCCTTTTTGTAGACGATCTACAGTTTTTGGTGCGCTGTTTTTCTCATCTTTTACAAAAAAGCATTTTATTTACGGTAGCAACAGTTGATTTGTTCAAACACTCGGGACACAATTCATGGAAATCTGGAAGCGAGGGGCCAGCCTGATAATAATGCAGCGAAACAGGATCAAAGCAATTCAGTTTATAATTTTGAAAAACATCTGGAAAATCTTCCAGTTGTGCCCCACAACTGAATAGTTTTTCCTCCAGATATCTGTTTAAGGCCGTAGCATCATCCTTACTCAACGCATATTTAGAATACAAAAGGCGAGGAAAATTGCATTCAGTGCAGATAGCAATCATTCGTGCACGGGATGCAGCTAGTGGAAATGAAGGTTTTGGTAAAGCTGACTCATTAAACGTAGTTTTCGAATTTTTACTAGGTACATGCCTATCGTGTGGTTCTTGGTGACCATAGACAGATTCAAAATCCTTGAATTTGTCATCAATTGGTTCTGATGATGGCATCCACAGTATTTTATCGAAATCGACCGTATCCATTCGCCTTTTCAGGTGAAACTTGCATTGGTGATCAGTACACTTTTTGATTTGTAGAGCATTTATACGTCGTTCTTACATATGATTCGAAAAATTTCGAAAATAAAGAGTTACTAAGAACCTGTTGCTTAGAAAGTTTTTTATCAATTCTAATTTCATTCCATCTATTAGATATTCTGCGTTTCAGCGCATCGATCACATCTTCGGAAGCAGGATGCCCAACTATTACTTTATTTCCTTTATACGTTAAGGACTCAAATCGTTTTTAACAGGTTTCGAGAATCTTTAGTTCCATCCAAAGCCATTTTTCTATAATCGACATTCGGGTGCTTCACTTGGGCATCTCTCCACTGTTTTCTTGACAGTAGAGAATGTACCTTTTGCTCATCTTTGCCTAGGGAATTGCGGGCCAGAGATACTCCCATCAATGTAATATTAGCTGTGCTCATGAATCTTTCGGCTGGGTTGATAACCGAGAAATTTGGCGGTGTTCTAATGGCGCACAAGTAATCCAAATCTTGATCTGAAAACAACGAAATCTAACTGAGAATAACCTGTATCGATGTCACGTTATGATCTGGTCCTCCATCTGTCCCAATAAACATCATGGGTTTCTGTTTGTCAGTGTCAGATAGGTGTTTGATCAGCTCAGAAGCATGTCTAAAAGCACTAGATGGTTGAAATATTGCATCCTTAAGGATGATCAGTGGTTCACCTCCGTACCATGATTCGTTGATCTCCTCCGGAGAAACTAAATTTAATGAGACTGATGGGACAAGATGTTGGGGAATATTGTCATGATCCATAGCATTTAATCCCTTGGGATCTAACCCTGCCATAAGCACAGAGCGTTGCCGTCTAGTTGCACTAACTGGAGCTCCTACAAAGCCAATCGGAATGGACGCTTTGTCATCCATCAGAAAGACCAAAGAATGCGGTGAGAAAAGTCCTAATTTTGTATTATTAGAATTGAAATCAGAGTTTAGCGAACGTTGAATACTCACCAGCCATTTTTTTTAAATACTGAAACTGTTTAGCTCCATAATGCTGGTTCACATGAGCTTTATGAAGGGTTCGTTTCTGCAAACCAAATTTGACGTCAAAACGACCATAATAACGTTTACTAACAGCGGATTTGCTGTTCCTTGGTTGAAATTGGATACGAAAATATTCGTATGTTGGGATAACGTTCTGATCACAGCGGGGGAATATTTCTTTCATTTTCCTTTCACATTTATCCATCAGATCTCGCAATGATACACATAATGGAGAAATCCAAGATGTTTCCCCATGACGCCTCTCTTCCGCAACAGCGTAGTCATTCTCTGCTAATACTTACACGGTAGCCTCCCTAAAATGTTCGAATCGATCCTTTCGGCAATCTCGTGCATCCTTTTCTATATCGACGATCTCATCTAATTCATAGCATTCGTCGATGAGTAACTTAACACTATCTTTAACATTCGAGGGCGAGCACCCTCGTCTGTTTCGTTACCTACGTAAAAGATCGTTTGTAAATATTGTCATAGACATATAAAACATATACAACACCTTCTATCAACGAAATAAACTGATTTGTTTTCTTATTCGTCCAGTTTGTCGTGCCATAAAACAGTTCACGTGCCTTCTTTTTCTTATCAGACTGGACAGTTGATACGATATGTGCTTCAATCCTAGCAATAGTTGTATCCTCGATATCAGGAATGCGCCAGATGAAAGTTGCCACTGGCTTATGAGATCGATAAATATGTACAGCGAATGGAAGGACTAAACCAGATATAAAGTTGTATTTCGCTCGTCTATCAACCGGTGCAAAAAATATCATATTAACTTCTACATATGATTGTTGCTTCGAAAGATGATCTTCTAGAGTGTTATAGAGTACTTTTTTAATCTCACTTGGCGTAGAAGAACCAGGTATCAATCGTATGGATCAGTTTTCACGAATTTCAGAGTGTGATAGACAAGCTTTTCGGTTGATATCGGCTTCACAGAAAGAAAAGATGAAACTTACACGACATGTAAACCGATAGTACTATGAAATAGACATCAGTTGAAACGAAAATCTGATTTAAAACCATGATTGATGTAAAATTACATTAAAATTCATTTAGTTTTTCATTGAACAAGACTGTATATTTACAAACCGCTTCGTTTAGTAATGTAAATTTCCATTCAATTGCCTGCTTCAAATATGTGCATGAAAATAAATGCAAAATCACAAAATATTTTTATCTGTGTTGATTAATATGGTCGATGTATTTTGCCAATCCCAGCTTCATTTGTTCAACACATTTAACACAGTAGTCCATTCCGTTGTTTTGAGAAAATATTTAGAAATCAATCTGTCGAGTTTTTCAAAACAGTTAATCAAATCAGCTGATTTAAGTCTTGAACAGCTTATCTTCCTCATGCCATTTTGTTGGAGAACCCTGAAGGGGCTACCATGATCTGGTTGGAATCGTAAAGCAACATGGATGCAATCGGTTGAACGCAAGGTGGATTCTATCTTATGCCAGTGTCCATCGAGGGTCCAGATTACAGAAACCAATGATGACATGAACATATCCATTTCGGTTTTTTGGAATGTGCGGAAACCGAGGTTATGTTTACTTAGATAGTCGACCACTTTGTTGAAGATTATATCTCGACCATCTCTAATATTATGCTTTTCTGGGATTTTTAACGTAGCAGCGTTTTGCATTATTTTTTTTAAAATACATTTGTCTTTGGCCGAGTATCCGGAATCTCTTCGTGCAGCATACAAAGAATTTTGGAACACGATCCTAGTGCGGAAATCACGTCGCATAGCTTTGATGAAACATCAACGTCGAAAAGATCCTCCTTGTTGAAAGATTTGTGGCCCGCAAGTACCTTGTATATTTGCAATTTTGCGCCAAGAATTGGACCAGTAGTTACCCGCTCGAACACTAATAGAAAAGCATCGGTGATCTAAAATCAACTTCGATGCGGCTGCGCAGTAAAATGTCAAAAAATGTATGAAATGGTGCTGGCCGAAGTGAAAAATAAGTTTAGATGCGAGCTATAAAAGGTACCACAACGAAATTTTGCGAAAAAAAAACATCCTGCCGCTTGATGTCACGCATGCTGACTCCAGATCTAAAACACGAACGCGAGCACATTTCGGAAGCGTGTTCGGTCATAGTAATACGAAATCGGGTACACTTTTGACGTCGATTGGTAACTGTCAATGAAACCAGGATCCACCGTTACATACATGCCAAAAATCAGAATGGGTGCCCGGAAATGGACAATGGCTTTCAAACGGCCTAGAGAGACTCAATGGGTCTGAAAGGTCACGGCAGAGAGGCCAGGTCTGTAGATTTGTTTTCAAATCTGCAGATTTCTCATAAAGTTATGCAGATAGTTTTTGTTTGCAGACTTTTGAAAATCTAGTTTTTCGCAGATTTTTGTCAAAATTTACTGACTTTTAAAATGACCGCGCGGTTTTTTGTTTGTTTTTGTTTGCCACTCGACAGTTTTCTGTGCAATACTTTATAGAGACATTTTCTCGGGTTCACTGACTGTTGCCCTGTATCTGTCTGAAGATATTTGAAAATTTCATGTCATGTTTGTTGTAGACTATTTTAAAACAGGAAAAACCTTCAATAGCGAGTATTACCGTGCATCATTGGACTGATTGACAGCTCCGCTTGCTTCCCGATTATTTGTCTGTTACCAAACTGTTTCAAAGAAGGCTCATTCAGAAAAAAAATAACGAAGCTACCTGGTGCGGTATCACCAACGCCACAAAAGAGTGTTTTGTATTCAGCAAAGAAAATAACATAACAAACGGAGTCAAAAAGTTGGAAAATCGATGCGAAAAGTGTATTTGTACCACATTGAAAAAAAAAAATTTCCGCATCAACCATAGTTTTATTCCCAAGGATTTTACAATTCTGCATTTGCGTCGAAAGTTTTCGATTTCCTCAGACGAAACACTCACAAACTTTTGAGAAAAGCATTAGCTTTTTTAGTCTGAAAGTTTTAAACTTTCGATTTGATGGCGGAATCTGCCACCTTCAAAAAACGATATTTTTTGTTTCGCAGTACCAAGTTGAAACGAAAAAAATACACAATGCCAGTGTCACTATTATTGTCGCGTGTAAAGTGATCCTATCTAAAAAATGAAAAGAAAATCATTCTCAGCAAAACCCTTTACCCAGTCCTTATTGCTTGTCACTTGCACCGTCGCTCCAACTCGCAAACAGTAAAAAAAAAACGAGTGCTGTCCTAATGTAACCGTAATTGGAAATTGTCGCATGTAACCACATCATCAAAGATACAAAGCAAGCGAGAGGGAAAAAGAAAGAGTGAAACAGACAGAAAGACAGGGCCACCGTAAAATCCGAAACCAGGAGGAGATTGAACGACAAACGGGTAGTGCAAATCTAAAGCTGCATCGTCCAAAGTTGCAATTTCGAGTTCTCCCGTGTTGCTCCGGGAACTGACTCGAACTGGGGTGGGGGAGGCGGTCAAAAACGTTTCGCTCGTTAGAGCTGCGTGACGCGATGGAGAAGTGAGGTAGAAAAAAAATGGAAGAATAATTTAAACTTTGAACCGAGTCATGCTTGACTTTGCCATGCCGAGACGAGTCTTCGGTGAAGAGCAGAAATGGGACGAAGAAAAAAACACGGTCGCCCGCAAGTACCATTCACTATCCGAATCCGGACAGGAGACAGTGAATGTTGAAGTAGAAAAAAAAATCACTCCCTTAGGAACGTGGGAAAACCGAAAAATCTTTGGTCGAATGGTAGCGGTTCAGGGAAAATCTAGGTTAATTGCAGAAATTGAAAAGTTCGTTTAATCCGGTTCGGTTTGGTGAAAGAAAAGCCACTTGGAGAAAATAGGCGAAAAATAAATTGATACAGTTTTTTTTCTTCTTTTCGAATGCGCTTAAACCGAAACGAAGCGGTCCCGCCCTGGAACCAGCCAACTGTAACAAGCTCATTTAGAAACCAATACGGGTCACGAAATTGCGATGCGATGGCGAGCTTTATTGCAATTCATTACTTGTTAAGAGAGTCTACCGAACTTCCTGAGCTAAGTTCAATTAATTCGGCTGACTACACTCTAATATCGGTTTGAAAAACGAAAATGTGATTGCGAGTACAAAAAGCAAATGGAAACAAAAAAAAAACATGAAAAAAAAAGTTTACAAATTTGCCGACCCTCAATCCCACAATTTTTTTTTTATTCAATATTATAGTATAATTTTAAGGCACACTGCTTAAGCTCTAAGATGCCAAGGGTATTTACTAATCTTAATTACGACTAACTTAAAACTAGAAAAGTATCATTATGTAATGTAGCGGTAGCGGATTCTCGAGAAGCTATCGGTAGTGGCCGGTGAATTGAATATCGCATGAGGGTCTTCCATATGCCGTTGGCGAAGATCCATGTTGGCCGCATCCTTCGGTCCGCGTGGGTCCGCGGGAAACACCCCCAGGCTACGAAGGCCCGGCGGGTGGCCCGCATGCTGGTTTTCGACTGGGGCGGCCTTCCGTGGACGATGATGGTGATGTTACGGAAGAGAATGAAAAAAAAAGTAAATATTGTGGAAACGGGGTAAAAAGGGGATGTGGGAACAAAATGTTTGAAAACGATAAAGATCTAATTAGTTGCCATCGAGATGGTGAAGAGACAGGGAAGGGGTAACGAAAAAGTTAGTGACAAAAAAAGATCTTGTTAGTTCCAATGAAGATGGTGGACAGGGACGGGGATCGAGAGAATCGGGCGGATGTTAGTGTCGAACCTGTAGGTGGAGTTTATACTTTCTGAGCGAGGGATAACACATTACACTTGTATATCAATGTGTTTAAGGTACTGGTATATGAGAAGCATATATAAACTATCCCGACTCGCCAACACATCCCGAACCGGAACCTCAGGCGGTCTACCTCGGGCCCTAAGGGATTCCAGTAGCTTCGACCTGGCGTCACGATACTCTACGCACGACCACACGACATGCTCGATGTCCTGATAACCGTCGCCACAGGTGCAGAGACCGCTCTCCGCAAGCCCAACACGCCGGAGATGTGCGTTGAAGGTGTAGTGATTTGACATGAGCCGCGACATAACACGAATGAAATCGCGACTCACGTTCATCCCCCTGAACCAAGGTTTCGTCGATACCCTAGGGATAATGGAATGTAGCCATCGTCCCAGTTCGCCATTGCTCCATGAAGTTTGCCAACTTTCGAGAGTTTTCTGACGAGAGATACTGAAAAATTCATTGAAGCAGATTGGTCTTTCATAAATATCACCTTCTAATGCGCCCACCTTAGCCAATGAGTCTGCCTTTTCATTGCCTGGAATGGAACAATGCGAAGGGACCCAGACTAACGATATTAAATAAGACCGTTCAGATAAAGTTCGCAAGTGTTCCCGTATTTTCCCCAGGAAATATGGGGGATACTTTCCTGGCTTCATTGCCCGGAGAGCTTCTATTGAGCTTAGACTGTCCGTCACAATGAAGTAATGGTCTTTGGGCAAGGTTTCAATGATCTCAAGGGTGTACTGAATAGCAGCTAATTCTGCGACGTAAACTGAAGCCGGATCATTGAGTTTGTGAGAAGCGGTGATGTTTTGATTGAAGATGCCGAAGCCTGTGGACCTGTTGATGTTTGAACCGTCAGTGTAAAACACCTTTTCACAGTTGACTGTTCTAAATTTATTATAAAAAATATTTGGGGCCACTTGAGGGCGCACATGATCCGGGATTCCACGAATTTCTTCTCTCATGGATGTGTCGAAAAACACAGTAGAATCAGAAGTATCCAAGAAATGAGCACGATTGGAAACAAACGAAGAAGGATTAATATTCTGAGCCATGTAATCAAAATACAAGGACATAAAACGGGTTTGAGAATTGAGCTCGACAAGCCTTTCGAAATTTTCAATCACCATCGGATTCAGGATGTCGCATCGGATTAGCAATCGATATGAGAGATCCCAGAATCGATTTTTCAACGGTAAGACGCCCGCCAGTACTTCAAGACTCATCGTATGAGTCGACTGCATGCAACCTAAGGCAATACGCAAACAACGATACTGAATTCTTTCCAGCTTGATGAAATGAGTGTTCGCCGCGGATCGGAAGCAAAAGCATCCGTATTCCATCACGGACAATATCGTTGTTTGGTATAACCTGATCAGGTCTCCTGGGTGGGCACCCCACCATGATCCGGTTATTGTACGAAGAAAATTGATTCTCTGTTGGCATTTTTGTTTCAGATACCTAATGTGACATCCCCAGGTGCCTTTGGAGTCGAACCAGACCCCGAGATATTTAAATGTGAAGACCTGAGCTATGGTTTCACCCCCTAGTTGAAGCTGTAATTGTGCTGGTTCTCGCTTCCTTGAAAATACAACCAGCTCAGTTTTCTCCGTAGAGAACTCGATACCCATTTGAAGAGCCCATGTCGACAAGTTGTCGAGGGTATCTTGCAATGGTCCTTGGAGATCGGCAGCTTTGGGTCCTATAATAGACACAACGCTGTCGTCGGCAAGTTGTCTTAGCGTGCAAGATGTGTTGATACATTCATCAATGTTGTTCACGTAAAAGTTGTATAAAAGGGGGCTTAAGCATGAGCCCTGAGGAAGACCCATGTAACTGAATCGTATTGTCGACAAATCACCATGCGCGAAATACATGTATTTCTCGGACAACAGATTATACAAAAAGTTATTCAAAATTGGTGAAAGACCATGCTGATGCAACTTCTCAGATAGGATGTTTATGGAAACTGAATCAAAAGCCCCCTTAATGTCTAGGGAAACTGACGCCATTTGTTCTTTACGAGCAAATGCCATTTGAATTTCGGTTGAGAGCAACGCAAGACAATCGTTCGTTCCTTTACCCCTGCGGAAACCAAATTGTGTATCTGAAAGTAAGCCATTAGTCTCGACCCAATTGTCTAGACGAAACAGAATCATTTTTTCGAACAATTTCCGGATACAGGAAAGCATAGCAATCGGCCGATACGAATTGTGATCGGAGGCAGGTTTCCCTGGTTTTTGAATGGCGATAACTCTTACTTGTCTCCAGTCATGTGGGACAATATTATCCTCAAGAAGCCTATTGAATAAATTCAATAAGCGCCTTTTGGCAGAGTCAGGCAAATTTTTCAACAAGTTGAATTTGATTTTGTCTAACCCCGGAGATTTATTGTTACACGATAAAAGCGCAAGTGAGAACTCGACCATCGAAAAAGGTGTTTCGTTTCTGTTTGATGAAGCGACGCGCATGATTGTCTGTTCCGGAACCGAGTCAGGACATACTTTTTTAGCGAAATCGAATATCCAGCGGTTAGAATATTCCTCGCTTTCGTTTGTGGTGTTTTTGTTGCGCATTCGTCGGGCTGTGTTCCATAGAGTGCTCATTGATGTTTCTCTCGATAATCCGTCTACGAATCGACGCCAATAACCGCTTTTCTTCGCTTTAATCAAGCTTTTCATTTTAGCGTCTAATGCCGCGTAGTTTCTGAAATTATCAGGTGTTCCGTTTTTCCTAAACTCGACAAATGATGCAGTTCTCTCCGCGTTTAATTCTGAGCACTCTTTGTCCCACCACGGGTTGGGGGGACGGATGTTAGTTTTCGCGCCGGGTACACGTTTCGTCTGAGCTTGAGTCGCGGTGTCGAGAATCAAGCCAGCCAAAAACGTGTACTCTTCCTCCGGAGGAAGTTCTTGTGTTGTTTCTAGATTCTCAGATATCAAATTTGCGTAGCATTTCCAATCAATGTTTCGTGTGAGGTCATACGAAACATTGATTGTTTCCGATGGTCTTAATCCGGTGACGATTGAAATTACGATAGGCAGATGATCGCTACCGTGGGGATCAGGGATTACCTTCCACGTGCAACCCAACCGTAACGATGTCGAGCAAAGGGATAAGTCTAGCGCACTTGGTCTTGCTGGTGGTGCAGGAATTCGTGTCATTTCCCCCGTATTCAAGATTGTCATATTGAAGTTGTCGCAGATATCATGGATCATAGTTGATCTGTTATCGTCGTGAAGACAGCCCCATCCCGTACCGTGTGAGTTAAAGTCTCCTAAAACCAACGTCGGTGCGGGAAGAAGCTCTATGATATCATTGAGCCGCCGATGCCCAACCGAGGCTCTTGGAGGAATGTAGATGGAAGCAATGCAAAGGTCCTTGCCTTTGATTGTAACATGACATGCGACAACTTCAATACCTGGTATCGAGGGGAGGTTAATGCGATAGAAAGAATAGCACTTTTTGATCCCCAAAAGTACTCCTCCATAGGAATCATCTCGATCCAGACGAATAATGTTAAAATCGTGGAAGTTTAAGGGTATTTCAGAAGTTAGCCAAGTTTCGCACAATGCAAATGCGTCACATTTCAGATTATTTACTAGAAATTTGAAAGGATCTATTTTTGGGATGATACTTCTACAATTCCACTGTATAACAGTGATTGTATCCGTGACCTCGGTGGATGTCTTAGCCATCGAAGGATACGATCGCTGAAAGAAGGGGCCATTTTGCAGTCAACTGCTTCAAGAATGTTTTAACTGTAGGAATAAAAGCCATTATCAGGCTTTTAAGAGGTTCAGAAATATTGAAAGTAGACATGATCCAGTCCACAATATCAGAGAATTTAACAAACCCAGTATTTGGTAAATTTTCTGACTGATCTTTAGGGACTTTCGGGGGTTTTGAAGTCCCAGGAAGTGATGGAAATTCTTGCTCGGAATTTAATTTTCCAAGGCCTGGAGCTTTTTTCTCTGGTTTTTTGCCATCACTACCAGTTGTTGTAATTTTTCGGAACCCATCAGAGGACATCTTCGAACCCTTACTAGGGAGCTTTTGAGAAGATTTATTTCTTCTCTTTCTAATTGATGAGCTATGAGGGACAGCCGAAGATGTACCTTCGAGGGGGTCATCATATTCGCTCTCGTCAGTTGACAAGTAAGCGTAAGGATTTTCGGTAGGTGGCGTAGCACATTTCAACATTTCTGCAAAAGAGCGTTTGGAATGTTGCTTGAGTGAACGCTTCATTTTATCCTTACGCAATTTGTACACGGGACAATCAGAGAGGTCATGCGGCCCCTCCTTACAGTAGAGACACTTTTCATTGTCTCCACTGCAGGAGTTATCCGCATGACTCCCTCCACACTTTATACACCGGGATTTATTGCAACAATGGGATGCTGTATGTCCCAATTGTTTGCAATTGGTGCAGTTCATGACCCGCGGCACAAAAAGACGAACAGGTAAACGGACTCGGTCCAGGAGGACGTAATTAGGCAAAGCCGAGCCAGCGAAAGTCACCCGATACGAGTCTGATGGGATATAGGACTTAGTCCCATCCTCAGCGGTCGATACTGAACGCAATTGCTTGCAGTCCAGTATCTTAACGTTCTTGAGTAGGGGGTTTTTAAAACCGCCTGCCCCATGCTTAAGAACGTCCTCGCAAGTCAGACTCGGATCGGTGATCACGCCGTCTATCTCGACTTCGCGAGCTGGTACGTATACGCGATACTCCCGCGTGAAATGCTCACTTCGAACGATCTCATTAGCCTGTTTTGCACTGGCTAACAAGACCCTAAGCTTGTCCGGGCGTACTTTCTCAATTTTTTGTACAGTATTGTATCGCGAGGACAGGTCATTAGAAAGTTTTAGAAGGTTCAATTTTTTACCATTCGCTTTGGTCCGGATGTAAACCGCATACGGTCCGGCCGAGAGTGCAAGCCCATCGGGATAGCTTCTAATGCGAGATTTATTGCCATCAGAAGCATCCATTTGATCATCTAGGGGAAGGTCAGGCAATTCTGTGCCTTTTGTCATGGCACGGAAATGTGTCCGTGCGGGTAAATATTAGGGGGCAATAAAAATCTAATGGTACTGAACAACAGGGAAAAGAAAAAAAATACTTAGCTTTAGCTCTCGAAGGGTGATCGGCCGACAAGGCCCGGTCCTAGGCAACCGGTGAATATTCCAGTTCAATAAAGTGCAAAAAACCTCTTTGAGGAAAAAGCACTTTGTTTTTAGTCTCTCACTACACTGTCCAATGAAACCAATCTTTTTATCACTATATATATTTATCACTGTTTCTAATGTACAACGATATATACGCAGCGCCCAGCGCTGGCGCTGGCTAACGGTACCACACGCAGTGCTGCTTTACACAAGCTCACAGTCGGCCTTGAGAACGGATTAATTAGAACTATCACTCGACCGCACTGATGCACACAATAGAATACGGAATGACCTTGATAACGGAATAAAACAATTCACCACGCGATTGGAGAAAGCAGAATTTACGTCCGATCGATCCGATAGTCACGACACGAATGACTCAATCCCACAATGAACTTACGCGTAATAAACTTCAAGTATTTCGTTAAATCCCGGAAATCACGGAGTAAACAAAATTCGATGTCACATCGTAAAATGTATAAAAATACTTCGGCAAATTCGATTACGCTAAATACCGCTCCTTCGTAGCTCTGAGCTTGTACTTACAGCGAAGTAATTTTGTCCTTGTAGCCTCTTGTAGCCTCCCCCACCTTCGATCGTACCTTCGCTTTTTGTTGTGTAACATAATTTAGGCGCCATCAACCGTAGTATGCCCATCCTCATCGAGGGGGGGTGGTGGAAGGTAGAAGCTTTGGAGAGTCGATGGCATAGTAAAAGTTTCACCAACACACTTTCTGCGCGTATTAACAGATTCAACAGGAACTGCGCTGTCTCGTAAACAATGTTTCACCATTGATTGTTAACGTGGCGAAGCGGAAGGAGGGGCACCTGTCGTTTTCGATGATCGAATTTTGATGAACGAGGAGATTGAAAGGTGCGGGTGGTGGTGGTTTTGCTATCAAATATTTTACTCTTCATATTCCGGAACAATAGGAATTATACGAGCCGGACCCACTCGAAGGTATGCTAATAGGGAATGAATTATAGATGATTGTTGTTTCGGAAAGTATCGAACAGAGGAAAACTTTCGTTTAGTGGCGTTTCTTGAGAGCTTCGATTATCTTTCTGTGGAATAAATTCCTAATAAATTGCGTTGGAATGAGAATTGCTAATTAATAAAACAGATCCGGTATTCGAAATAGCTCTCCAAGAAACTTTCGTTTCACTAAATAACTTAGCGCACATGACGCAGTTGAATACAAATTAAATACGACTGATATAGATTATGTGAAGCTGATATAGAGAGTAGCAAAGTTTTATTCAAATTCAAACCTTCTCTTGCTGATGTATTAGTTAACGATTAGAGTTAGTGAAGTGGTAGAACCGGAGCGAAGCCAGCAATTCAAATTCAATCAATATTTCAATCTATTTTTTACGTTTCGTCTTCGACTCATCAGAGCGTTAGCAGTTTATGTCCAAATGCTAACACCATCTAGCAGCTTAACAAAACTTAGTGACGGCTTTCTGGCCCCGTATAGATAGTAGTTATTTAACGGTTTTTGTCACGATCAGCCTTAGCATTTGCTCCAATGCATCCATTGCACAGTGGTTCAAAAGCGCAATTTCACGCTCTTAATTGATAACTGATAGGATCGTGGTTTTTGAGGTACAGTATCTTCAGCAAAGTTGCTCAGAATGATAGACGCCATCTTTCGGCAAATTTTATTTATGTGATTAATCCCCCTGAAAGTGAGATAAACATTTTATTTTAGCTCAGGGCTAACATAGGGGCTAAGTTACTTCAACAAAGTTGTGCAGAAAGTTATTTCAAACAAGTTTGCTGAAGGTACTATTCCCGTAACTTGAGTGTAATTCAAGATATAATGTATTTTCTGAAAAGGGTGTCCAAAAACCAGTCTTTGTAAGAAAACATATATATTCTCAATTTATATGAGTTTTTCATGTTATACAAAGTTTTTCATCTTTAAAAACTACACAACTTTCTCGAACATACTATGCTGCTATAATTTCAGTTTATTGAAATAGAGCAATTTTTCATGTTTTTTAAAATAAAATTTCCACTTGTTTATTATCATAATATAGGCGCCAAAGGCGCAGAAAGGTGCAGATGAGACTACTTACATATTTAACTACTCCAAAAGAGCTTTCATACCGTGGTTGAATTACTCGTCTGCGATCGTCTGCAGGCGAGATATGTTCTTTTCAAATATCCTTGTCCTCGACATTTTCAATGATAAGGTTCATTGTATTTCAGATTAGATTTCAGTATATATTCATTACTATGGTACTTGCCACAACATATAATTTTTTTGTGCACATTGAAGTCTATAAATTGAATAGTTTAGTAACTGTTTTGTCACGACTTTTAAAAAAGTCATCATGAACTCGAATTAAGTTATGTCATCTTCTGGTAGAGAAAAGTATGATCAAATGATATGATATGATTATTTTATGATAGCTGACAATGTTCTTAACCAGCTAAAAGACTCTTAGCATCGTTCGACAGATTCTTCTTGGACTGTTTTGGCCATTCACGAATATTTGTAACCAACAGATCGAATGAAACTAATTACCAATTCATGGGATTCCGATTCGTAAGGGATCTGGATTGCTCGCGTGTATAATACTCCCGACATCTGTATAAAAGAAACTTCTTAACCATTATGAACAGTATAATATAGCAAGCGTTTATCGATCTTCACTTTAATTGGTAAGTAGAGGATATTTGTCCGCAGAGCTATTTTATCGAAAGCTTACCAAAAAATGACATAACATAATTCGACATGATGATTGCCTATTTTCAAAGTCGTGGCTTTTTATCTCATTTTCAAAAAACGTCCAACAGTTACTTTCAAAAAACGTTTGTAATTATTACTAAACTTTTCTATTTGTAGACTTCGATGTCCATAAAAACCTTTTATTGTGAGAGTTTCCATGGTAACTAATATATACTGAAATCTGATCTGATATACAATGAACCTTATCATTGCAAATGTCAAGGACAAGGATATTTTAAAAGAACATATCTCTCCTGCAGACGATCGCAGACGAGTAATTCAACCACGGTATGAAAGCTCTTTTGAAGTAGTTTAATATGTAAGTAGTCTCATCTGCACCTTCCTGCGCCTCCTGATAATAGACAAGTTAGAATTTTATTTAAAAAAACATGAAAAATTTCTCTATTTCATTAAACTGAAATGATAGCAGCATAGTATGATCGAGAAAGTTGTGTAGTTTTTAAAGATAAAAAACTTTGTATAACATGAAAAACTGATATAAATTGAGAATATATATGTTTTCTTACAAAAACTGGTTTTTGGACACCCTTTTCAGAAAATACATTATATCTTGAATTACACTCAAGTTACGGGAATAGTACCTTCAGCAAACTTGTTTGAAATAACTTTCTGCACAACTTTGTCGAAGTAACTTAGCCCCTATGTTGGCCCTGAGCTAAAATAAATGTTTATCTCACTTTTAGGGGGATTAATCACATAAATAAAATTTGCCAAAAGATGGCGTCTATCATTCTGAGCAACTTTGCTGAAGATACTGTACCTCAAAAACCACGATCCTATGAATTATCAATTAAGAGCGTGAAATTGCGCTTTTGAACCACTGTGCATTGCTCACAAGTTTATATCACATGTTTCCCCGTAAGTCTAGGCTATATGCACAGCAAAATTTATCCATTGTATACAGCATACAACATAGTAATGAAATGAAAATTTTGAGTACTCAAAATGAGCGTCATTTATTGGAATTGAAATGTAAAATACCATCCGATTTGTTTTTTTTTTCGTAGAATCTGAAGCTTTTCATCGAATCACTCCTTAGGCTGACTTGAGCGGCCATTTTTATTACATCATTTCTTCATCTCCTTTGCAACCCAAGTCATCAAGTGCACACTACAGACTCTCATAGTAACAGACTGGCGAATACTTCTTTGGGAGCCAAACGAACCGTCAAATTTTCATGCTACAACACAGGAATTTGACGATTCGTTTGGCTCCCAAAGAAGTATTCGCCGGTCTGTTACTATGAGAGTCTGTAGTGCACACTGCTTCAACTTCTGTTTGACAGTTCGCTTTCACATCTCATCCAAGTCAATCGATAAAACAAAACCGCTTACGTTCGGGACGAAAGAAATCAAGTACAGTATTGTGTAGTGAACAATAGAATGACCTAGAAAATGAGTGAACCAAACGACCAAAAGCTACCGCCGACACGAAAGAAAACAATTGTTGTTTACTTCAAGGAGTGCAAAATTCGACCATCGATACGAGAACTTGAAGGTTTGTTTAAGGAGCAAATGCATCTTGACATTAAACGTGTGCATTTACTTCAATGCAAAAAGACGAATAATTTTGTTTACATCCAGTTTTCTAAAGAGTTGGATGCAATTCAATTCGCAAAAGACAATAATAATGTGCACTATGTGGAGCATGAAAACATTGAGTACAACATTGCAGTATATATGGAAGATACTGCTCCCTCAAGCGGCATCGGTCCTTATATTCGTAAAACTATGTTCCAATATGGAGAGATTCTCTCTATCGAAAAAAAAGTGGAAGAACTTTTCCCCGGTATTCTGAATAGCGTACGTTTGTTACGCATGCGCTTGAAGAGGCCTGTACCTTCTTATGTAACTTTCGGTCAGGATACAAGAATCCCGTGCAAATCACTTGTAACCTATGACAATCAGATGGCCACATGTCAATATTGCCAAAAAGCTCTTCACTACGGTTAGCCATGTGATAAACTGGACAAGAAGAAAACCACATCAAAGGGCAACGGTGCTTCCTTCACACCAACACCAAGCAATCCCAGTACACCTGTGACTGCCACCAACAATAGTGAAATATCCCCTGCATCGAAACCATCCAACGTAACCCCTATAGAACAAAGTACACCAGCTGCAGTTAACAGCTTACTATCCAACCAACCAGAAACTGCAAACAATGTACAACAATGTGCATCTACAGCACCTAGCAACGAAATCAACAACAATACCACGGCAATGGATGACGAGACGAACCACGAACAAACTGCCTCTCAATCCTCACAGGAGGGAAATGGAAGCTCCTCTCCCTCTAGAAAAAGAATGACAACGAGATCCAATGCAAAAAAAATTTTAGCTAAAAACTCAGCTCAATCGGCCACGTAAAGCATGTACGCAAATAGGCCTGAATAAAAATATCTTTTATAAAAAAAATCATACTACCTCTTTTATGCTGCTGATTCATGCTGTTTAGCTTGACTCACATATCCAGAAGTAACAGAAACGCATGTTCGTTTCATTTGTTAAATTTCGTTTAATTGGTTTAATCAAAATAGAGCATGAGATAGTAAGTGTAGGTTTAACTAAGCTCATAACTGTTCCAATTTTTAGATCATATTCGTTGTTGGCAAACAAACCAACTTCGACTATTTCGGTCATCTAAATCCGGTTTCGAAAGAATTTGAAAAGGTGATTAAAAACTGCAAATCACCAAACATTTTCAAGCTGGTTAAATCGATTTTCTCAAACTTATAGGTTCAAAGGTCTTACAGTTTCATACGGAATTTTTAAATTTGTTGTGGATACTATTTCCGAATCCATAACTACATGGTAAACAGGATTTGTAGAGATTGTTAGATTATTACAAACAAATTTTCATATTTCTATTCAATGAACAGGTATTTTTGCGAATTCCACTGTAATATTTATGATGTTATGAGTAATATGAGAAAGGCATCATTGCACTACTAGGTGGATTAAAACTGGTTTTTTATTGTAATTCTTTACGGAGAAACAGCTCTAGCAAATTAATTCACATTATAAAGCATCATTTAAAGAAAATTTAGGTTAATTTCCGTATATTAATATTGAACAGTCACAGAGCATTCCCGAAAACCTTTTTTGAGAATCACGTTGCGCGGTGAACACGATAGAAATATCTAGAAGTAGAAATATCTAAAATCAAAAATGTTCTTAAAATTACTTAAAATACGAGTTATTTCTCCCCTCTCCGTTGTTTTTGAATTATTATTTTGATTTTTTAACTGTTCTTGGCATATTTAAGCAAAAAACGCGATCTTTCGCTAAATTTTCCGTAAATTTTGAAGTGAAAAACTACCATAATATGAAGTAGGAAAAAATTTAAACACGGGGAGGCATTTATATCAAGAAGGTATCATGTTTACGGAGTTCTAAAAATTGGTTTTCACAAAAACGCGTTTAAATTTTATTTCTCAAACAAAATTTTGACAGTTTTGTATCGTAAAATTTGAAATTTTGACACAAAATTTCAAAAAATGTTAAACTAAAAGAAAATGTAAAAAAACGAATTTCATTGTGACCTTCAATGTACGGAGGAATACGCTTTTCCAGGCACTTCTTCTTGAGCTTTTGGGAATTCACGGTATTAATAATTAAAAAAAAAACTTGACTTTCCACCCGCAGCTACAAATGCCTTGACTGATCAAGAACTTTTGTGAGTCTTGAAGTTGATCTGGCCGGATTATCGAATCTCCAATTTTCGGGTTTCATCAAGTAGAATTACTTTGACATTAAATGAATTGTTACATATATGAAAAAAGAAATATTGTCGGTAATATTTGTATTATTGGAATTTATGAATTTTATGGTATTTTTGGTTTATTTGATATTATTATTAGTTTGGATGTTATTGGTATTTTTGGAATTATTGATATTATTGGTATTATTGGTATTATTGGTATTATTGGTATTATTGGTATTATTGGTATTATTGGTATTATTGGTATTATTGGTATTATTGGTATTATTGGTATTATTGGTATTATTGGTATTATTGGTATTATTGGTATTATTGGTATTATTGGTATTATTGGTATTATTGGTATTATTGGTATTATTGGTATTATTGGTATTATTGGTATTATTGGTATTATTGGTATTATTGGTATTATTGGTATTATTGGTATTATTGGTATTATTGGTATTATTGGTATTATTGGTATTATTGGTATTATTGGTATTATTGGTATTATTGGTATTATTGGTATTATTGGTATTATTGGTATTATTGGTATTATTGGTATTATTTTTATTATTGGTATTATTGGTATTTTCAAGTTTTTGCAATTTCTGCATTTTTCGTCATTTTTGTGCAATTTTGTGCAATTTTTGCAATTTTTGGCTATTTTTTGCAATTTTGTTTTAATTTTGTTACAATTTTGTACCACTGAATTGCCTGCTAGAGCAGAGAAAATCCCACAAATGTGTTGAATTCCTTCAACCTGATAATTGTACTTTGGGGCACAGAACGCGATCTACTTCGGAACGGCATTCCTCTGCAAACAAGTAAACAAGTTACATTAATTTTTCTTAATGTGCAAACGTGATTACTGCCCACCGAATGGTAGTGAAACCGATTGTTTACCTTTTCACTCTATTGAAATCAACACAATGCACTGCAGTTTTCGAAAAGTTTTGAAATTTAACCACTTTCCACTTCAGATCATTGTTGCTTGGAAGTAAGTAAAACTCGGATAAATTATTATCTGCCAGGGCTTAAAACTAGGTTTCGAAACTGTTCACTCGAATAAAGTTGGAAAACACATTAAGCAGAGAGCGAGAGCGGTCGAGGGCTGCTAAACCCAACCCAACCCTCCCGAAGTTTAGCCTGCAACGAAATCAGTAACCATCAACCGAAAGTTGCAAATTTATGAGTGTGTTAAAAACTTTCCACTCTCTTCTCATCTTTTAAACCGTGTATATTGCAATTTCTGACGGGACAGTAAACCACACTAGGTGCTATATTATACATTTTCTTCCGTGTTATTCCTTTCCCCTCGCTCCCAAGAGGGTGGAGGGACGGCAGTTCATGCAAAACAAATTTTTACTCGTAATCTCTCGCCGTGGGATTTTTTTGTTTCTTCGCTCGGAATCCTTCGCTCCCTGCCTGCCGGCTGCCACCACCGGAACAGGAGCGAACAGCCAGCATCAACAAGGATCGTAACGCGAAGGATGCCAGGGCCAAAATAAAAAAATAACTTACCTCCTGCGAATAGCATCTCGGCTATCGTCGTCGTACATTAGCGGAAAGTAGTAGTAGTGGCAAGGTTTAAGCTTCAGCGTAAAAGTGCTTACTATTTCTGCACGGTTTGCCAGGTTGGTGCGGTTTTGGTGCGGTTTGCGGCAGGCAGATGCCGGAGGGTGTTGTTCATATATCACAACCGCAGAAACACTACCGTCAACGGCAGCCAACAAATGGAAATGTGGAAAACTAAAGCTCACCTAGCTTCCTCACAGGTTTTATGCTTTCGCTTCGAATAGCTTTTTTTCTGTGTTTGTGCGAGTGTGTGTGTGAGCATGCTGACTGACTGTATAGAAAGTGCCGGTGTTGTTTTTGTTTTGTTTTTGTTCTACTGTGCTGCAGTCGCTTTGTGAATGCATTCCTGAGCGAAAGATTTGCATTGCAAATTTTCTGCTCCTTGTTTGGTTCATAAATAAAATAAGTCAGTCTAGGAACCATTGGTTTGACCTGCCGGAATGGGTTTATTGGTCCGGGCAGCTTTAGCCGTGCTAGTTGTTATGTTTCCGTAATGGACTGCAATGCTTTATTGAGTGGATGGGAGCAAGGACAAAAAAAAAATCGTTGCTGTTGAACCTGTTGACCTCGGGATTCTGGAAGTAGGATCTGATTTTCCAGTTTCCACCACAGAAAAAAACAACGAATGTAAATTATTACAAGGTAATAACTTTACCGGAGGAAAAGTACCTCAGCTCACTAACAACGCAAACGCAGAGGAGAGTATATTTTTAGACCCAAGCTCAGTTCGGGAATTTTTTTTCCGAGTTACCACATCATCATCGATGTGAAATGTGAGAAAACGTTGAAACAATGCCCAAGGCTACGTTCATGCTATCCCCCCGATGTGACCTTCGCCCTTTCGCATCCGCTTTTTGTGGATGCCTTTTCCGTCGCTTTCATGTTCGCACATTTCCTCCCACGCCGGGTTACTCCCGATCTACGCACGTACGTACGCACCACCTCTTCGCGCGGAAAATAACACAATAATTTATTGCCTTTTAGTGTTGAATAATTGTCACCATTGTTACCAGGAGGCAGGATGAAAGTTTGTTTGATTTTGCCGAATGAAAATTGACATTCGGAAAACAGATTTTTTTTTCAAGCGCTACTGGCCCCTTTGAGGGGGAAATTCATTATCACCGTTCGGTGGCTGTTGCAGCAGCTAGCAGAGGCAGCGGGGAAGAATCATTTGATGAGTTTTTTCTCCCGCCGTTCCGAGTCGTGAAATGAAGTGGCGATAAAATGTTCCGGAAGCCAGCTTGGGGGGAATTTATTAAAAGCTTCATTTTAACAAGACTACATAATTCTGTTTTGTGTGTGTTTCCGGTGTGCATTTACATAGGGAGCGAATTAATCATTCCGTGGCCCGGAAAAGATGGGTCTCATTCCGTGTTTCCGCGTTTTTCCGCATCCGGACGATCCCGAAGTTGGTTAACTACCCCCATCGAAACGGCAGAAGAAATTAACTATGTTTTGGCAAACATGATTCTTTTCCCGCAGCTGCTCTAAACTGCGTTACTTCGGCTTGATTAGCAATTTTATAAGTTTAACTTGGCTGGGTTGGGAAGAAAATTAACGCACAGGAATGTTGTACCTTCGAAGCTTTGAACACAACGAATAAATTTTTCGGTTAATCAGCTTCCACCAAACCAAACAATTAATATTTTCAATATACGTAATTATCACCATTCTCACCACAAGCTATTCGTTTGTCACCGCCTACTGGCGAAACAAAGAAAATCAGTTGGTAAGCCTACTGTGTGGGTGCCGCATTACAATTAGCCGTTGGTTGGCACCGAAACAATAAAGCGGTTCCATGATTTCCGTTTTGTGACAGAGAAAACGATGATTGATTCGACTGGTGGGTTTTATTTGTCTTGAGGAGAATGGCAGCCAGTGAATGTTTCATGAACGACGAAGCTGACATATATTTTGAGTTGAACTTGAGCCTTATTGATTGTAACGTTTGAAGAGAACACGGCAAGCAAGCGATGTTTAGCTGTCTACAAAATTTAGCTGAACGTCATCAGAACCGATAAACATCAGAAACGGCCTGTCGGTTTCGATATATTTACGTTACCTTAATGACATACAATCTTTTCGTTCGTCTAATAGCGTTTTTGAACCAACACGGTGACTCTGACTCCGAGTATAACGAACAAGAGGTACGCACCCTAAACAACAACTCATAAAAAAAAAGAAAAAATAAACAAGCTCGCATGGATGTTGTGATGCGACCCGAGAACATTTTCAGAACGAAACTACGCGATTGGAGTCCGATCTAGAGCGCCCCAGATTGCCATAAAAAATTTAAATCATGAAATACCAACGAGTACCGAATTAAAAACGGAAATAAAAAAAGGCGGATGGGTAATGTCAGAGACATAACTGGATGTCGTGAATACGTGAAACAACTGACATGTTCCTTAACAAATATTAATTTCCCATTTTTCACATTTTTCACAAAAACAAAGAAGGCTTCACTTGATCTCGATTACTGTGAATTTCACACAGCGAAAAGTGCACAAATCTAATCAAACTGTTCTAGATTTGCACTAAACTGAGGATATTTACCCTCGATTTGCGAAGAAGAAATCCTAATAGATTTTTAGAAAACTTTTAGAGCCGTAAGGAAGGCTGATTTTGTGTGACGTTCTCCACCGTTGTCCCCTTTTCGTTGTTTTTTCACCAATGCAAACGTCTAGCAGCTGTGACACAATCGCTCTTGGCGATAGAATCCAAACTGATCCAATTTTTGTTAATAGGTTTCTTTTTACGTGATTTCGTTTGTAGCTTTTTCACTAATGGGCGGTCTTAACGACTATAAAAATGGTATTCTATATTTTTAATGTCGATTATTTCATTTCGGACTTGCATTTCATTGAATGAAACTATCAGGATGCTGTACGAGATTCATTCCTGCCTTTCAGAAGGACTAAATTGTGGAACTCACTACGATTATTAAGCACTGTTCGGAATATTTTTCTCGAACGATTTTTTATACAGCAGCAGATATTTTGTTTGGCTGGTGTTGACATGGGTCAAATGAGACAGGTTTTTCAATAGTGTACTATTGCAATACTTCAATGCTGTTACTATATATGTAGTGCTATTGGTAGTTAGATTTTATAAATCCTTTCACAGATCACTGAACTATGAACTTTAAAAATACGAGAAAGGCAAACGCGTCTTATGAATTATCGTTTATACTCGTTTATACCAAACATTTCAGAAAAGTTTAATTTTGAATTATTTGAGATTATGTCACACAACTGAAAATTTTATCATAAAATTGTGATCATATTCTTGATGGAATGTAGCAAAAATTATGTTGATTCGTTAGATACAACAAGAGATATTCACGATCGTAAACTTATCACTCTCAGAGGGTACGTTTTGAAAAGGCGCCCCATAGTAAAGTAAGTCGTATTCATGACAAAACTTCGAAGAAATCGCACGAACCAGCAAACCTTCTCGCAACTATAGAGCTGCTATTTCGATAGAGCTACTCAGAACATGTTGGGAATCAATCCGATTGTACAAAGTCCGGCGAGGCAGGAGGTTGGTGCTGGTCTAACAAGCCGCTCGAAAAACACATTTAACGTACAATCAGGATATAAATATGACTCGGAATAATCGGTAAAGACCTACACGACGAACAAAGAACTACGATTGGAAGCTTGGTATATGGAACTGCAAATCGCTTGGCTTCCCAGGATATGACCTCAAATCCGCGGCTTCGATGTCGTAGCACTGCATGAACTCACGGGACAGAAGGTGTGGAAAAGTGGGTTTCGCGAGGTTCACCAGTTGCTGTTCACTCGAACGTTTTGATTCCGGAGTGAAGGGATGGATCCATGTTTCATCCGTTGTCACATATCGACGAAAAAAATCCGGTTTGTTACGTTTAAACATGGCCAAATACTGCTCAGAATCTTCAACACATTCTCGTTTTTGGTCAACATTAAGCAAACGCGGTACCCACTTTCAACAGAGTTTTCTAATATTCAAATGCTCATGCAATATAAAGCCAACACGTTCTTTTGATATCTTTACGATGTCAGCTAACTCACGCAACTTCACTTTTCTAACATTTTATTGTTGTTTCTGATGGAGCGGAGACTCCATAACACTTTTCAAGCCATTGTTTCGCTTGAACGGTATTTTTCCCATCAAGAAGCAGTGTAAAATTACAACACGAAATTGTTTTTGATCCATTGTTCTGAAAATAACAAAAGTAGCTTCACTCTTAGCACAATAACTCACAAACTGATGAATTGAGTATCATGAAATTTTAACAGCAGTCTTTTAAAGGTTAGTATTAACTAAAAAACAGATGACTGCTATAAAAATAACGCCATCTATATGTTACACCCGGGACTTTTCAGTCCATGTCCCGAGCTTTATAAACAAAAAGGCCATTTTTAATCACGAAACCTTTTTTGTTCAATGTAATAATCATCTAGAGCGATACACTTGACCAAGGGTGCGAGAATTTGACATTTTTTTAAACTGCCGCCAAGCATAAGACAGTCACTGCCAACAATACGCGCTTGGGAGAGCTTGTCGCAATCATGAGAGCCACGACACACGAAAGCAATATTGAGAGCAGTTAATTTGGTCGCACTCTCTCACAGTAGTCAAAGCCACAGCGTTCGTTCTGTGGTAGTGTACGTTCATGCCGGATAGGAAGCTGGTGTATTCATTTTCAGTTACGGTTTTCGAGAATGTCAGGAGCTCAAAATGTCATGACATTTTCATAACTGGACTCTAATACCCGCTGTGACCGCTCTGTGGCGATAAATTAAGTGCGAGCAACGGTGCCTTCATTACCGGTTCAATTTCGGTTTTGAGCAGCGTTAGATAATTCTCATGCGTAAATCTATTTTCGAGATATTTATATCTGCTTTGAAAATTGAGATAAAAATTGACATGGTAGAAATTCAATCACAAAATTTGTTAATTCAGATAATTCAAAAATATTACAATTATTTACTTAAATTACACACACGAAGTAGCAGGAGCGCAGCATTTGTCTTTCTGGTATGACGCAAAGACAAGAAATCTTACCGCAGAGACTGCGCTCCTGTTACTTCTACAATTCTAGTTCATGCTTAACGGCATTAAATTGTTTGATCAAAAAAGTGCATTGGAGAAAATCAACCAGCTGGAAATTTAACCAAAATCACACGAACTGCCATAACAAACACCCACCATCCCAATTCTGAAAGTCAAATCAATTTTTTACTCTGTATTTCTCACTAAACCACTTCCTTCCAACGGGAATGCAGAGAAACAGAACACGAAAAGGATACAGAAAAAATCGTCTGCATTGGGGAGCAAGACTTTTATGAGCCTGTCCCCCTACACCTCATGATAATCGAAGTAAAACGAATTACTAAGTAGAGCCTTGTTGGCGACTGTCTCTTGAGAATGGATGAATTTGGAAGGAGCTTCTTTTTATTGTGGCTAGCCATTTTCAGATTGTAGAGAATAGAACAGCATACGGCAATGAGAGCATACGGCGACATTCACGAAAGAAAATGTCATGAGACCAGTGACATTCTTCATCGTTACAGTCACTGCGACGGCTGCCATTTGTGCGGTTTCTGCACATCTGTAGCGCAAATCATTTAATTTTGAACAGTTGGATATGGTTCAATTTTCGTAATATCTGAACGTGAGAAATCAACTGCATCTCGCAATCGGTTTGATCCGTTTCAAGTTCATAAGCTGTTTAGCTGCTGTTTGAAGCCGAATTTAAATGAAAACGATTTTAAACTATGAAAGACACATCAATAAGATATAGTTGCGTAAACTATTGCTGTTGCTTAAACCCTTTTTATATAATTCCAAAGATCGATTTTAGTTATTCGGCTACTAGCTGGCATAATACAAACGATAGCTTCCATATTAAGGGTAATTTTGTAAGAAGTATAGGATTTGATTTTGAAAAAAAACACTAAAAATTTGAAAAAATCTATGAAATCTTCATTGGAATCGATAGAACGATAAACATAATTTAATGTTTGAAGATGATTTCAAGCAAATGTTGGCCATGACTACGCTTAAGATGGCCCATGCGCAAGGTCCAATTTTACGAATAATGCCACCGATTGGCCCACAATTCACACCAAACATTGATTTTTTTCGGGATGCATTGGTAGCTCTTGCTATTTTTCTGAAATGAGCTTCGTTGTTGAACACAATTTTTCGATAAGAAAGTTGATCTTTCTCCAACTTTTTCAGCGCCCATTCATGAACCTTTGTTTTATATCGGGTTTGTTCAAAGCCCCGTTGCTAAGTGCGAACACAACACAATTTCGTGAAAAGTGTTTGTTTGACAAAACTACTCTGGGTCAGATTCAGTTCTCTAAAGCGAAAACGACATGAGAGAGTAGAGTAAAAGATGTTGTCACTGTCACTACTGTCACAGCACCTACCAGTACCGACTACATGAAACGTGGTAAAAAATAAGCAGGACGTCCAACTATTCTGTAAATCGAACTTTTCTTGAATAATATATTTACTGAAATGTTATTAAACTTCACCGTGTGTAATAGGGTTTTTTTCTCTCTCTTTCTTTCAGGTAATTGATTGAACTATGACAGATCACCGATTCGGTAACTTTGAGCTGTATTTTGAATGAGATCGATTTTCATGACGTTCTATTAATTTACGTACATCATTCATCGGAGCTCCGATTCTGACGGAACTGACTTGGACAATTTTCTTTGCATTCAATAAATTTATTTCGAACCCTAATTACAGGTTGTAATTAGAAAGCTATTCGGCGATTCCAAGATACATGGATTTATTTTTCAAATTACCAATCCAATCTTATGGTAAATACACTCTTCGGAAAAGTTATATTTACGCTTGACGTAAATTCATGCTGGAATTTATTTGGTGATGACGAAATATACATCTATTAGCATGTAAAAAAAATCCTTCTTCATCCACCTAGTGGTGTGATAATGCCTTTCTCTTCTTCCATAACAGTCTCATGAAAATATATTTCATACTTTTATTAAATAATTTCGGATACTAAATTTGACACCAATTAATTCAGATTGATTCGAGTGGTTCACAAAAGCATGCTTCAGTGTTTATGTCACACAGTCAGCATCATTTTTCCAAACTAGTGCTTGACATTTGCGTTGCCTATTTGTATGAGAACAGTGATGCTTATCTAAAAAACCAAAAGTCACAGCCATTTGATCTTCGAACTTGATCAATGGCCCGACAGTAGCTTTCAAACGAGCCCAAGTTTGTTAAAATCGGTTTAGCCATCTCTGAGAAATTTGAGCGCATTCAAATATCTTCGAAAAGTGCACACACACACATACACACACACACACATACACACAGACATTTTCCGATCTCGACGAACTGAGTCGAATGGTATATAACACTATGGGTCTCCGGGGCTCCGTTCGAAAGTCGGTTTTCCAGCATTTCTAATACCTTTCTATAGAGAAAGGCAAAAATTATGTATATATCGATATAAACTTCAGTTAAATTAGCTGTTATGTCAAAAAAATCACTTATCATTAAGTGCTTTGAATTGTAAATTTAAGTGAATTACGACACTCCTATTATGTGCATCTAAAAAGACGTAACTTTGCACAATTTCTCTAAATATGTAGGTTCTCTTTCTTACTCTCACTTATTTACACTTTTTTTCAATTACTGTTGTTTTCTTGTACTCTCATTTTCTTATTTCAGCTTACTATTACTAACGGTTTCGGTGAATTGTTCTTTCTTTCACTTACTTTTACTTACTTTTACTTACTTTTACTTGCTTTTACTTACTTTTACTTACTTTTACTTACTTTTACTTACTTTTACTTACTTTTACTCACTTTTACTTACTTTTACTTACTTTTACTTACTTTTACTTACTTTTACTTACTTTTACTTACTTTTACTTACTTTTACTTACTTTTACTTACTTTTACTTACTTTTACTTACTTTTACTTACTTTTACTTACTTTTACTTACTTTTACTTACTTTTACTTACTTTTACTTACTTTTACTTACTTTTACTTACTTTTACTTACTTTTATTTACTTTTACTTACTTTTACTTACTTTTACTTACTTTTACTTACTTTTACTTACTTTTACTTACTTTTACTTACTTTTACTTACTTTTACTTACTTTTACTTACTTTTACTTACTTTTACTTACTTTTACTTACTTTTACTTACTTTTACTTACTTTTACTTGTTTTAGTTATTCATTCTAATGGCTTACTTATAATTACTTCCACTTGCTTTTACTGGCTCTTTTTCACTTATATATACTTTGTATACGTAGTACAAGCTATGCAATAATTCTGTACGTTAGAAATTGGCTGCGAAGTGCGTTGAAACAGAAAGGTAAAATTCCACAAAAGAAATGTTATGCCAAGACTTTACTTTGTCTTACTTTTTCTTCCCTTACTTACATGATGTTTTTCTACCATTTTAACTTACTTTTACTTATGCTTACATACATATGCCTACTTTTACTAACATTTAGAGTTTTTACTTGTTTGAGTGTTCTTTAGCTTACATTTACGTACTTTTATCTACTCTCACTAGCTTTTACTTTTTTTTTACTTTTAGTATTTTTAATTGCTTTAGCTGGGTTCGATTCCCAACCCCGAATATAGGGTCAGAAAGTTTTTCTGGTCCGAAGAGGTAAAATCTCTATAATCGGAGAAAACCCCCCTCCCCCACAACTAAATAAAAACGTGTAAATTTTGCCTTTGTAGATGCACATAAAAGGAGTGCCGTAATTCGCTTAAATTTACAATTCAAAGCACGTAAAGATATGTCATATCTTTAAGTTTATAGTTAATTTATCTAATGTCTACATCGATTCAAAAATAATTATTACATGTTCATCAGTGTAAAAATTTGTCATTTACTTACTTTCACGTAGTTAAAACCAGGGTGAAAAAAAATTAAATTAAAAAGTACTTCAGCCTATTTCAACTATCTTTCAGTCGTTTAAAAGTGCTAGTTTGTTTATATGTCGGCAATTAAGAGACCATAGGATTTATTACAATAATCAGCTTAAATATACTATGAGGTGGTAAATTTTCCCTGTACAAGATGATTTTGATGTAGTGAGCAATACATTTCGATCGTTGTAGGTTGCGCAGTTTACTAAGCTGAACGTTTTTGACATGAGCACCTCATTTCGGTCGGTTCAATTCCAAAACTTCAAGTTTTAGAATTCAGTTCCATATTTCGGGTTCAGAATTTAGTTAGAAAAATCCAGGTGCTACAATTGATATTCAGAAGTGTGAAGGAAGTATGTCTGATTTGTTGGTATTCATGTATCTCCGTCTTTTTTTGTTTATTGAGCAAATCAGTTTAAATTCGAAGGCAGGTATTTTCAATATTTTATTTGACTCAAATGTTTTAATAAATATTCTTCATGACCATAAATAATAATTTGCAGTATTCGTTCACTATTTGGATTTTAGGCTTACTTTTGTCGTCGATTCATGATTAAATTACAGACCAAACTGAACAAGTTTGACAGAAGACACGATTCATGCTAGATCTATCATAAGCAGTGTTGCCAAAAAGATACCAGTGAAAAATTGCTCTTTGTTTATGAATCGTGAAATAAAATTAAAAAATCGATTATCTTAATCCTTTAATTTATATGCTGCATCCGACATTTAAAGAAGTCAATTGCATTTTAGATCAAGATGGAGAAATAATGTTGAAAAAGGTCTTATAAAATTATTAAAAATTGTGGTAAGTGAGGTAAAGGGTTTTGACCCCCTAATTTATAACACATAACCAATTTCACTCGATTTTACGTTTCGTCTTAGACTCATCAGTACGTAGCAGTTTAGGTTGGTCGGAGGTAGAAGTTCAACATAAACTGCTAAGCACTGATGAGTCTAAGACGAAACAAAAAATCGAGTATTAAAAATTGTTTTTCAAGTTTTATATGCAATTTTGTTTAACGCATTATGTAAAACAAACAATGTGCTAATCTAAATTTCGATAATTATTACCCTAATTAGCTAATTATCATTTCCAAGATTTTTCAAATAAAATTATAACTCCAATAAAAAGTAAAAATGTCATGCCACAGTCTAACTAAAACACTAACAAAGCGATTACTATTCCATGAACACTAAAATGCAGTTGTAGCTCCCCACTTGAATGAATTCAAAAAACATCCGGAATTGAAACAGAAATCATAGCTTTCAATATATTTTATTTTAGCCACTGTTTTTCCGCACATTTTTAATTTGAAATTTGGCATACTCTTATAAATTCATCATCGCTGCGGGTGTAAAACCGACACAACAAATCAAATGAAACAGATGTAATTTCTGTAAGAAGTTGATCTGCAAAATCCGTAATTGAGTAGATTAAATGAAGAATTTAAACTATTTTATGAACTCACTTAATCTTTCTTCTCTGAAATTAAAACAACCTTAAGAGCATTTGGAGATCACCAAAGTATCGCGCACTCTAAAAAATTAAACACCTGGCAATAAATTCTGATTAATCAACCGTAACATTGGGAAATAAATCTCCGAAAGGATCCAAACAATTCCCACTTCGATACGATAATTCCACCAAACCAATAATTTGTAATGATTTGTTGAGCAGTTTCGAATACTTTTGGGCTTTTGAAACCCACCACCAAAGAAGTTACCAGCGCTTTCTGACATCCAAGCTGTAAAATTTCCTCCCCTCCCCGGATTTGTTTGAGCATCCGTCACGAGTCATCGCTTTTTTTGGCAACAGAACCCGAGTGTCGGCTGACTCGAACCAAATGCTGAAACTTTGCTCTACTGCCATAAATTGTCAGCAAACTTGGGCAATGATTCGGATCCGAAAACTCTCTAAAAGATCCGCAAATTGCGTAACGGTAGGCCTTTATTACAATCGATGGCGTTTGACATCGATAAGCAACCCCGACGGCGAACATTGAAACATTCGATCAACAATTTGCTCGCACCGTTCAACCGTTAAACAGGAATTTCTGCTTGCTTGAAATTCAATGAATCCGTTTATCGCTATTCCATTTTATTTTGCTGTTTGGTATTTCCTCTAGAAAATTTAATCATCATGCCAAAACGCGTTGCCATTATCTCAGCACAGTACGGATTCCTTCACAGCATTCCTCCGAAGGGCCGTTAAAAGTATAAACTATTCAATCTGAAGTATGATGAGCTCCTTCTAGTGAACAATTAATAGTTAAATTATGTTTACAATTTTATGAATTTCTAGATCTACTTTAAATCGAATGAGCAGTTTCTTGTATTGAAATCGAGTGTATAGAACACGATACAATTTGTGGTTGTGTCAGGATATAAACTCATAATGATTTACTTTTGATAAAAATATACATGACAAAAAACAGAAAACAACAAACATATCGGTCAATATAAAGCAAAAATGCTTCTAGTCTGAAACATGTCAGCGGACGAACTTTCTTCCAAATAAACTAGTAATTGGAGAGAAATTAGTCTCTTATGACAAGTTTGTGGGAAGTCGATTCCTAGCATCTGTACTGGCTTGAGTTTTCATTCAAGTTTCGAATTCTACACGTTTTTATTTCCGCTGACAACGATTCTTAAGCAACAAATTTTAGCAGATTTTTAATAATAATTTTGATATAGAACACTTCACACCCCCTCTCTATTATTCATCGTTAAAAATCGTATAGTATTTAGGCTCACTAAGCAAGCCTGAAGTGTGTTCCATTTTTATTTCGATGACCAATCAATGAGCAAATAGTAGTTTTCAAACGAGTCTAAGGACGTCTAAATCACTTAAATTGTCTCCGATGAAATTTAACGGGTAGAAAATGCATAGAAAAGTGCACACACGGGCATTTTCCGATATCGTCGAACCGACCAAAAGTCGATTTTTCTAGCCATTCAATATCCATTCTATTGATAAAGGCAAACAGTAGAAAAATCAAACTAAGTCAATCGAAGAAAAAATTCAACGAAACAGATCTCGGCCGGTGTACAGATTGGGCAGACGTGAACTTTGCATGGTCTATTGAAAGATTGACCAATGCGGCCTTACAACGCAAGTAAAGCATTCATTCACAAATCTTATCTACACATTGAAATAATTAATTTCCAATCGATCACTCAGTCAAGATATTTGAGATGGAAGGAGTTTGGTTACTTGAAAACCGAAGACATCATTTTGGAATTCCCTTAAGCTGATCAACTAACTAACAGTGTCGTTTCGTTTCTTTACCTTTTTTTAATTTACAGCTCACATTGATTAACAATGCAACTTTTTTCGTGTCGGTTGTCTAAGAAAGGCATGCAAAGTCAAAATCCGATGTTATCTCAAAAAATTAATCGACGCTCTGGAACTAAAAACATTTTGAATTTAGCTTTGAATAAAATTGTTGAAAAGTTGTCCACAATAGAGTTATAGGACATTTTTTAAAGGTGTTTTATCTTTTAGCAATTATCGCTTTGTCAAATTCGACGGTTTCCCATTTCTCCAATAATAAGTCGGCATCCTGATGCATATGTTTAAAAAATGATAATTGTATTTTAGGGGAGCAGGTCATATCGCCGAAAGTCGTTTCGCCGAATGTCATTTCGCCGAAAGTCGTTTCGCCGAAAGGGTCATTTCGCCGGAAGGGTCATATCTCCTGCATGTTATGTCTCCTGTATAACTGATGTGGCGCAGCCACATAACCGAAGCCAAGATGGCTCAGCGGCACAAAGCAGCCGAGCCGACGTCAGCTGAGTCGGCCGCCAACCCGCCGTCGGAAGCGGCGGCCTCTTGCATAGAAACCTGTAACGTAACGTGTGGCGTAGCTGCATTAGATATTTTTTCAATTACACTTAATAAACGGAAAATACCACCAACATTTGCCTGGTAGATTCACCTATGCAATTGCTTTGATGCTTACTAGCTAATAGTCAACAAGTTTTCTTGGGAACTACTTTCTGAGGTTCATGAATCAATCTTTATTCAAGAGTACAACAATCAATCATTATTCAAGAAGTACAATGGTAGGTCAACAAAACGGGCGTTAACGCTATCATCTTTCGTTTGTCTTTAATTTAAATCAATTCTAATTACGATTTCAAGACGATTTCAGGATTCGGCGAAATGACCCTTTCGGCGAAATGGCATTCGGCGAAGTGACCCATTCGGCGAAATATCATTCGGCGAAATAACCCTTTCGGCGAAATGGCTTTCGGCGAAACGGCTTTCGGCGAAATGGCATTCGGCGAAATGACCCTGATCAGTATTTTAGAAACGCATTTTGAATTATACAGTTTAAAAATTGAGGTACTATCAATTTTCGATTCGTAGCAGGCTCGTAAGAGTGTAGGACAGGTGTCGTAAAAAGACGAGGTTACTAAGTGCTCACAAGTTCTTATCTCATGTCTCCTCGTGTATCTATGACGACATATGTCCTTCTGCGTTAGTAACAGAATGAGAGGGTGCGAATTAATTTGTATGTAATTACTCCTATGAAATGCAAACAATATTTTAAATCCTTCAAACAGATCAACTGTTTCGGTTACACGTCCTAATACTGATGTGAATTTAAACAGGGTGGGGTCTAACGGTTGAAAAAATCACATTTTCGCGAATTTTTTTAGAGCTATCGCCCACAAAATAAATTCAAATGTTTTGACTAATACAAAGCACTATGCGAACAAACATTTCCTAATTTTTTCGTGGAAAAATAATGAGATAAACAAACCGTTGAAAGAGTATTTTTTGAGGACCGGAAGGAAACCGTTGGGGTCTGATATTTTACATGTAGAAAGAGTGTGCAAAATATGAAAAGAAATGGTAAAGTACTTTCAAAACTTGCTTTCGAGAAAAAACGCATCGGAAGTTTATTGTCTATACAATCGATAGGAACAGTTTATTTTACATGGGGAGCGCGTAGGGTCTTTTTTCAATTTTTTTTTATAAAAGGCGGGTGGGTAATGTAAGAGACATAACTGGAGGACGTGCATACGAACAAAACAAACATGCTTCCTTCATATTTCTGAATATCAATAATCGTTCATATTAGTTGAATGCTTGTGTGAATTGCACAACTTTTACTGATTCGCTTCTAGAATTACAATGGAGCATCTATATTGAATGGAGCATCTACATCCGAATCTAAATTTAATTCTAGAACTGAATACTGAACATGAATTTCGAACCTGACTGGAAGCACTGAATCCAGTTCCAAAATCTTGTTCCAGAGCCGAAATTACTGAATTCAATTCCAGCATGCTTAAGCTAAATAAGAGTTATGAACTCAGAAACTAAATTCAGGTTCTGAAGTCAGTTTTGAAATTCTAGTTCAGATCAGAAAATTTTGTACAAAAATCCATATCTAAAGTTCATATCATGATTTTTGTTGCGGAATTCTGAATTTCAGTTCCAGAATGAGAATTCTGGATACGAATTCTGAACTCAAATTATATCAAGAAACCAGTTCCAAAAATCGGGCTCCCGAATCTAGGACTAGGATTGAGTTTTGGAGTCTACGTTTTAACTTTTGAAACCGTATTCTGGAACTAAATTCTGAAACTATATTTCAAAACTATATTCTAAACCCAAATTTAGGTTCAAAATTCAGGTGAAATTTGATTCCAAAATTTTGAAAAGGCGCCTCATAGTAAATACGACTTATCCCGACAATAATTGCATGCAAGCAAGACTTGAATAAAAATTTGGTATAAAGTAGTGAACTACCCAAATCCCGTGCACTCAAGCAAGCACTATGTGTAAATATTTTACATACATTTCGGCGGCTAATATAATTTCTTCATGTACAAAACAAATACAAATTCGGGCCAACAGTGTAATGTCTTTTTCGCGTGTCCGGTGTTTTTCGAACTTTTATACAAAAACTGAAAGGTTCGCGTTGTGGCAATCGATATACAACTATTGATAATTGATTATTATTACGACTGATTGAACTGTTTTATAGAAACTATCAGTCATTAAAATTTTTGGTAGCCTTGTTTCACATCTATAGCTCCAGCAACCCCATGGTGATGATCCTTTTAGTTTTTTGTATGTTGAATTGTCACTCACATTCATACAATAATATTCATTTTGAAGGGTAATCTCTTCTCTATGAATAATATGAGCTTCAATTTAAATCAAGATTTGTGGAAATCGGTTCAAGCATCGCAGAGAAATCGAAGAAAATTCTATTTTTGGAGTTTTTGTTCACTACTTTATTTGCTTTCGGAAAAGGGAGGACCAGTTTTCACGCCCCAGACTAACAAGCTCTGCAAACTAGAAGAATTTATCAGATAGTTCTATGAAATTAGTACCTGGTTTTGATTATCGTTCGTGAAAAAATACTAATGAAATTGGTAATTTTTCACTTTTCAGGTTTTGGTTCCGCAACTGAAAGTTAAATTAGGATAAAATGTTCTAGAAATTTTTAGGAATCTTAGTTTGTGAAAATCGGTTGAGGTGGTGACAAGAAAATTGAGTGTGCACTTTTCCTCTAATTTTCACATATTAACATGTAACTCCAGAACTGGAAGTCGGACTCAAATAAAATTCAATAGTAGGCTATGGGACCATAATACCTTTTATATAAATCATAGTTTATGAAATTCGGTTCAGTCATCCCTGAAAAAAAAGTGAGTGCATATTTTTTCCATTTTTTTGGTACATATCATCCTATATCTCCGGAACCGGAAGTCGGATCGGGATGAAATTCAATAGCAGACTGTAGGACCATGAGATCTTTCATTTGAATCATAGTTTGTGAAAATCGGTTCAGCCTATTTTTCCCTGGAGAATCCTTTTCAGGTTTTAAAATAGATCATAGTCGCTGGGAACAAGCTCTGGAGGAAACGGGAGATGGTTTACTGTATTAAACCTTGATTATGAGAACAAATTAGATTTCATACCAACACTTAGAAGTAATTACTGCCACTATAGTCAGACATTAGGGATCTTGCAAAGCCGTTCCATTCAACAGACCTTCAGTGAACTTAAAATCTCCTGGACATTACTACCATTGTAGTCTTTCATCCGCCATTGCGACGTTAATAACAAGTTGTTGCCATGTGATACCGACACCCAGCATAGCATCAAATAATTACCGAATAACGATGGATCGTCGTCATTGTCTCGGGTGTCCTTGCCTTCGCCGCCGCCGCCGCCGAGAGCTGCGTACAATGCGGATGCATTTTACTGCACAATTGCTACGGTTTCACTCGGATCACTCGATGCTGTCGAGCGGTCGATGCGAGCGGCACATTTCAATACGTGGCAGGCAAAGGGATCGAGCAGTGGTGAGGAGTGTGAAATTTTGTAATATTCATTTCAAACTAGCGTTCCACTTCCGTTCTGCTTTATACTTTGCGTCAGTATGGCATAACGATGAAACTGGATCCTTTCTTCTCCGTCGTTCGGATGACAGCAATGCCGAGTCATTCGGTTCGTCTAGTTCGGGGCTGGCTGGCACCAAGTAATGACAGTCTCTTGGCTGGCTTGGGTTAATTTGCTGGTTTCCATCGCTTTGCCAATGGCAGCAATGAGGCTATGAATATTCATGTCAAGAAATGGTACGGAAATCTTACAGCATAAAAACGAATTGATAGGTTGGTTATTGTTCGTTGCTGAGTGTTTTTCTTTTTTTTTACACAAGATTAGAACTGACTTTAAAGAATCTAAGTCTGACTCAAAGGAACGACCGAAGTTGAGTCTGACTCAAAGGAACGAACGAGCTTCGACCGAGGATCTTAGTTTCCGAATCAAGATTCATTAGAGTAAATCCACACGTACACCACGAACAACCGAGCTTACCGTCTGACGTCGTTTTCAGAGAGATTTCGAGTTGCTGCAATAATCGTTAGACCGCACGAATGAACGAAGCCAATTTACCAATTTTGCGTGAGACTTACGTATGTCGATAAAGCTATCCATCTAAAATTAGCACGAAACGGTCAATCCAGCCTATCAATAATAATAATATATTCAAGACCGCAGGACCGATTTCATTTGCGTTTGCTGCCGGTTATCACGCACATTGCGGGGCGCTTTCTTTCCCGTTCCACAAGCGACGACAAACGACAGTCGCGAATCGAAAGCAACCAAGTGACAGCGGTTCCGAAAATAAACCAAAACACACTTATCCCTGCCCTGTCACGAAACATTAACTCTGTGCGGTGGCAATGTTTTGTCAATTTTATTTTCGGTTTCATATTATTATGGCGCTACTGCCTATGGCCAAAAAAAGAAGAAAAACGACGATTTCCACCGACCGACAAATGAGAAAATGTATGTACGTGAAATTAGCTATCGCCTTCCCAGAAGGAATAAATTTTCTTGTCGCTAAGTTAATCGATTTGGCATGGAGCAGACAGTTTAACAACTCACCCCGGACGAACCGGCAACCAACCAACCAACCAACGGAAATTTATGGCTCGATTTTATAGAACCACAAGTCAAATGTCGGTGCGTGTTGGCGTTCGTTCGGAGCTAGGAGGGTTCCCCGGGTAAAGTATTAGCATTACAGTGCAAAATAAAGTGACTGTTCGGCCTATTCCGGATTCTACCGAACGCAAGTGAACGATTTTACGATTGATTTTTACTACGACTCCGACGGTTGATGGTGGCAAGCAGACAATCACTTTGATGCTTGATTCTAACTTAATAGTGACAGTTGTCGTCTTGATACCGGAATTTGTTCCCCTTTAGAGTAATGTCATCCTAGTGCTTTTTATCCAACGACGGCCATTTCGGCTAGTAAAATTTGTGTTGGAATTTTTATGACAGCGTGTCGATTGAAATTACTACAAGAAGAAGCTTGCGAGAACTAAACATCAAGTGATTTGCCATTCAGTACACATAATGAATGCCGAATGACTTGAGGTTTCACGGTTCGATGGAGAAGATAGAAACTGTTTCATGGGGAACAGATTTTGTTCGCGTTTTGCTTTTCTTGGTTTGATATGACGGTTTTTGTCTAACACATCCATGCTAAATGTGCGAACCTACACGGAACCACACGCGATCCCATTTCAACCAGAATATTAGTTGATTTTCTGAATTCGATTGGTTAAAATTTGGTACAACTAATCGATTGTTGTTTTAACTAAACTGTCATTTTTTTTTGTTTCGATTAAAGAGGTTTTAACCTTAAGGTCATTCGCCTCTTCGAGCCAGAAAAATTGTCTGACCCTATGTGCGGGGATGGGAATCGAACCCAAGTGGGCTGCGTGAAAGGGCATCGACTTACCCATCACGCTAAACCCGTCCCCTAAACTGTCATTTTTGTTTTTCGATTAGCAGAAACGATGGTTGAAACAACTAATTTAACTGTTTGAAAAAAAATGCTGTCAATTAGTGAAGACACATACTTTTCAATTTCAACAAATATTTTAGTTGAAATAACTGGTGTTGTTATTGAAACAAAATTCTGTTAGTTGAAAAATAAATCGGTTTTATTTGTTTTTGACATTGCAAATAGTTGGAATAAATTATCATTACAAAATCAGAACTGATCTGATCTCTAAGTGATTTTTGTATGATCATGATCGTGTCAAGTCGAGATCAGTAAAGATCTAAATTCTAAAAAAATACTTCTGATTCGATCGGAGATGATTGATGCAGAAAAACGTTTTTAATCAGCAAAAGTGCCCGGAGAGGCGAGTAAATTAGCGAAATTATTAAATTTACCTAAAATGAGTATTGAAAGATGATGCCTTCAAACGGTTGAACTAAAGTTATGCACTGATAATTTTAGTCAATTTATATGAGCTTGGGTGCATCAACCGCTGGGAATAGGAATTTTGCGACGGCAATTTAAACGCGCCATTCAATCGCAGCGCATTCTGTGTGTTTGAAACCCTTTGCTCCTGTTACTTTTATAAATTAAATTCATGACAAAAAGCGTTTGATTGCTAATGCATGAACATCATCATCGGTATCAAACAGCTGGAAGTAAATCAATGATCGAATTTGGAGCATGCAATTTTTGCGCATACCTGAAAGATTACGAGATGATCATTCATTAACATTTTCTAATTTGTAACCAAATCTTTTTCATCTTAAACAAGGTTAACTTTATCACAACACCGCTGTTAGATAAACACTTGTTATGGAATCATAAATTTCTCAAATCGAATGGACACAATTTCACCAAACGCTTCAATCATCGGTGTTGTTTTCATTGACATTTTGAAGCGACGCGAACATATTTCAACTAAAAAAGTTGTTGACTTTGCATTGCGATTATTTTTTTGCTTTCAACTGTCTCCGGTATTTGACAGCATTCAAAACAACATATTTTTCAACTACTTGAGTATATGCAAATCAAAAACCATATTGGTTGAATCAAAAAGAAATGAGTTAAATAAACTATCGCAAAAATAAAACTGCGATATCGCAATTTTATGATCAAAGGGTTCTCCGTGTAGTAATATTCAAACTGCGCTGAGAATAATTCTATATTTAATCTACAGAAATATTGCGACTCTAACTATCTGTCACCATCACTGCTGAAAGACAGCACAAAGAAAACAAAAATGAAATTGATTTTCTTAACAAGTTTCTTAGCCAAAAGTTCAGGAAAAGTGTCAAAGCAAAACAATCCATTAGAAAGCCAAAATGGATAGTCTTGTTGAAACTGCTTGCAAATTGTTGTGATGTTTTTCGCATGTGTTACGATAACAGTTCGGCTGAAAAGTTCGTATCGTTTAAAAGAAACACACATTTTTTTGCCAAAATTCGTTTTTATTATTCAACATAATTGCCATCAAAGGCCATACAGCGATTATAGCGATTTTCCAACTTTTCGATACCATTTTTGTAGTACGATTTGTCCTTTGCCTCAAAATAGGCTTCAGTTTCAGCGATTACCTTTTCATTGCTTCTAAATTTTTTACCAGCGAGCATTCTCTTGAGGTCTGAGAACAGGAAAAATTCACTGGGGGCCAAATCTGGAGAATACGGTGGATGAGGGAGCAATTCGAAGCCCAATTCGTTCAATTTCAGCATGGTTTTCATCGACTTGTGACACGGTGCATTGTCTTGATGAAACAAAACTTTTTTCTTCTTCAAATGAGGCCGTTTTTTTGAAATTTCGTCCTTCAAACGCTCTAATAACGCTATATAATAGTCACTGTTGATAGGTTTTCCCTTTTCAAGGTAGTCGATGAAAATTATACCATGCGAATCCCAAAATACAGACGCCATAACCTTACCGGCCGATTGTTGAGTCTTTCCACGCTTTGGGTTCGGTTCATCGCGTGCAGTCCACTCAGCTGACTATCGATTGGACTCCGGAGTAAAGTGATGGAGCCATGTTTCGTCCATTGTTATATATCGACGAAAAGAATCGGTTTTATTTCGATATAACAGCTATAAACACTGCTCAGAATCATCAATTCGTTGTTGTTTTTGATCGATTGTGAGCTCACGCGGCACCCATTTTGCACAAAGCTTTCTCATATCCAAATATTCGTGAATAATATGTCCAACACGTTCCTTTGATATCTTTAGGGTGTCAGCTATCTCGATCAACTTCACTTTACGGTCATTGAAAATCATTTTGTGGATTTTTTCACGTTTTCATCGGTAACAGCCTCTTTTGGACGTCCACTGCGTTCATCGTCTTCGGTGCTCATATGACCAGTACGAAATTTTGCAAACCACTTGCGAATTGTTGCTTCGCCCGGTGCAGAGTCTGGATAACACTCATCAAGCCATTTTTTGGTATCGGCGGCACTTTTTTTCATCAAAAAGTAGTGTTTCATCAACACACGAAATTCCTTTTTCTCCATTTTTTCACAATAACAAAAGTACCTTCACTCAAAATGCAATATCTCACAAACTAATAATCAGACAGCTGTTAAATTTATGCACGTATCTTTTGAAGGTTGGTACTAACTGAAAATGGTATGGATTTAATTCTAGTGGCGCCCTCTCATAGAAACGATACGAACTTTTCAGCCGATCTGTTATATCCATATACAACTTTCTAAACCGATGCACAGTGGGGAAAAAACGATCAAAAACGCGACTTTGCTCAATAATTTTATAAAAACCTAAGCCAATATTTTCAAAATTAATATTTCTTATGCAAATTTTTACGTTGAATCGAATTATGATAGTTAGAAGATCCGCCAAATTCACAATCTTGCCCGTTTTGTTCCAATTCCTCTTTTTTCTGATTTTACTTCGAAAACTAACTGAAAAACTCAGGAAAAAATTCAATTCGACCAATCGGAGAATACTCCTGATATGCTCATAAGTTATGTAAATGGATTGTTTTAATAAGATTGACCACAAATAACTGTATTCTGTTTTACTCCCAGTCATCTTCTTCCATGAATTTACAGAAAAAAAAGTTCTACTGATCGGTGTTTGGACCAATTTTGATTAAACAAGACAGTTCTATGTTTCGCATATAACCTCAAATAATATACTATTATTGGTTCATATCACATACAAAACATCTGTAATCCAATCAAACACAATGGGAATGACAGTACTAGCCAGTTTAACCCGTTTTACCCCAATTAATTTAATAAGTCGTATTTCTGGTTAAACGTTCTTTCGCATACCGTAAGCAGGCTGGTTGCGGTTGATGAAAATCGATTGATATTTCGAAAAAGGCCTAAAAATAGGATTACAAATGAATTCAATGACCGCGCGAATCTTTTTATACCGTTTTACCCAGTGTTGGTGATTGCTGAAAACTTGACAGAAGCTGCTCGATTTTTATCTATATTGTATACAACATTTTCAATCCGGTAGAAGATGCTACAAGAATTCGAGTCTCTCAATGCATGAACCTCGAGAGAATTTTTCTACATTTCTTCGCTTCACTTCATACTCTGAGTATTTCATGGCCCTTAAAGAAAATTTCAGTCTGATAATGATCGCCGCTGTGTGGAATTTACCAAGCGAGAATCGCAAGTTGACAATTATCGCAGAAAAACGAATCGATGATTCGACTTGATGATTCTCATACTAGGTTGCAATATTTAAAAACCCTTGTGTGGAGCATTCACATACATTTTCATAGACACCAATTATACAAAGGTTATAAGCACATAGTTAGAATAAGCGGCAATAGTAAAATGATTCTATCGCAATTATCCACTGCCCATACAGAATCGGATCGCGAAACGGGAATAAGCGACCGTTTGTTGCTTCGGAGAGAATCCCCACAGCAGCGTGCTAGCCGTTGATTCTCAGACGGTTCACCGAGAGAAATTCGCTCTCGCACTAGTGTCTATTCTATGTTAAATGAGCCATGCCGGGTTTTTGTTGTTACGATGATTTCCGTTTCTCTTTGATGGCACTGATTTAATCGTGGAAGAGTTGCGAGTGAGCATTCTTTGATACGATAAAAGCCATTCTTGGTTTTACCCCAATTTATCCTTTAACTGAGTCGTAAGATTTTGCTCCACATTTGGAAAATAGTTCGTAATATAAATCGATTTTCATCAACCGCAATCATCCTGCTTTCGGTATGCGAAAGAAAGTTTAACCAGATATACGACTTATGAAATAAATTGGGGTAAAACGGGTATAACGAGCTAGTACTGTCATTCCCATTGTGGTTAATTGGATCACAGATGTTTTGCACGTAATATGAACCAATATTGATAGATTGTATTGGATCTGCTTTTGGATTGTAGATCATATTTCAACTGGGTATTATAACTAGAAAAGAAACGGGGTAAAACGGTACAATGAGTTTTCTGCTGTCAATAAAACTGTATGCAATCGATTTGTTAGACTTTTTTATATCGGAAACACTCTATTCGCTCTTCTGCAAGTTCTTCGGTTTCATGTTATATAGTTAAGCTTGAATACAATGCAGTATAAAAATTGAACTTGGGGTAAAATGAACATGATAGCGTTTCGTGCGGTTCTTCTTAATACATGGAATCGATTTTACTGACCATTTTACACCAAAAAAGTGCTTTGTGGTCAGCTGTATCATGCCTCCAAAAAAATCGTCGCGTTTTTTGGTCCATTTTTTCCCACTGTGCGATGTGTAAAAATGCCGTAAACTCTAAGTGGAAAATGTATTTATTCAGGATTTGTGCGAATTTGAAGCGATTGTGCGTAATAATGTTTTTACGCACGGAACGACCGAAATTAGCTCTGTGCCTAATTCGTATTACTGTTTTTGAATTAGTTGATTTTAACAACAAAATTTCCAAAATAACTATGAAATTAGTTAAAATTGAGAATTTACTTTGCTGGAAAAAACTCTTACTTTTAGAGAATTTGTTTAGTTGGCGAACATCCTGGACAAAAACCAGCAATATTTAAATCCAACACGAAATTCTCGTTGACAATTAATTTGTTATTAAAATCAGAAAATTTGTTTCTATTTATCTATCACCATCTTTACTGAAGGACAGCACAAAGAACACAAAAATGAAATTGGTTTAATTAACAAGTTTATTAGCCAAAAACCCATGAGAAGTGTCAAAGCAAAACAATCCATTAAAAAGCTAAAAAGGACAGTCTTGTTGAAACTACTTGCAAATTGTTTTGATGTTTTTCGTATGTGTTACGATATATCCATATATAAATTTCTGATTCGATTTGTAAAAATGACGTAAACTCTTAGTGGAAAGTGTATTTATTCAGAATTTGTGCGCATTTGAAGCGATTGTGCGAAATAATGTTTTTGCGCGGAACAGTGAAGTGAGTTTCGAATGTTGCACTCTAATTGTATATGTCAAATGATGTTTTTTGTATCTTCCAACCTTCTGGGCTACGCCGTCCGATGTATTACTTGTATACGGTTTTTGTTTTCAGAGTGCTCAAAGTTTTCAGTGAGAAAGTCGATTTCGCGAAGTCGAATGAAGAAAGCAGCGATTTTGAAGAAAATTTTTCAAAAGGAAGTTTATGTTTCGCTTATGTCTTTTTCTCCAATACAACATCGTATTTATACTTGCCAATATAGAGAAGACATCCGCGACTGAAAAATTCTTTTCGGTAGTAGTGTGCCATCTAGTGTTTAGTAGTCATTACGGTGTTAACATATTTTCGGTGATAGTGCGCCATAAAGCTGTAGATTGCAGAAGCCAATTCAACCATTCATGTTGGTTAAAAACAACATTTTATTTTTCTAATTCAACTAAAAAATTAATTGAATGGAAATGGAGTGTACCTTAGCGTAGAAATGACAGCACGTTCAATTGGTGAATTCAACTAAAAATATATCCATTTCAACAAATATTTTACTATTATTGAGAAAATGAGAATTTAAAAATCCAAATTAGCAAAAGTAAGATTTTTTTTATTTGTCCGAAAAAAATCTAAAATCAGAAAAACAACTAATTTTTTCGCCAAAATGATGATTTTGGTCTTTCAGTGTATCAACGGCATGCTGTTGAAAATATATGAAATTGACATTAAAAAGCTTCATATAATGGTAACTTGAATCGCAGAATTGATGGAAAGTATGTTGAATAGGTTGTACAGCTCGGCATTTTTCCGTTGTCGTTTTACTTTTTAGTTTGTTTTTTTTTCTTTCTTTTTAGCCATAATTTATTTATGTATTGACTTTACGTATGCAATATGTAATGTATTAATTGAGTAAATATCATGAAAATTTTATATCTGAAGTGTTTTATAAATGCAAGCATGTTATAAGCTCTGCTTATTAACGATGAAAGTAAGCTTTTTATCAATAATTAATCCCAAGTCTATTATTATATGAAACATCTTTCTACTGTATGATCACCGAATGCATCTTAAGCAGCTAATTTCAGTTGGTTTAGGTTCAGAACTCTGTTCCAGTTACAGTTTCCAGAATTCAGTTTCTGAATATAGTTTCGGGTTCAGACTTCAGTTCCAGGTACAAAATCAAGCATTTAGTTCCAAATTTCAATTTCGAATGTAGAAGGAATATTCTGCTATTCCTGCGTTGTGCAGCGGAAAATTTTCGACTTTGTAGTCACTTATAATGTTGAACACTACGTTTCACAATGTCCAAATGTTTCAACCGTTGGTTTTGGTCTTCTGCGTTGTATATTCGAAGAAAATGACATCAATTTTGTCGAAAAATTGAAGTTACCTCATCGATTTTTTTCCTTTTTGAGTTTCCACAAATTTTTGCAAAGAATTACCAGTACTTACTCTGATTGTGCACCGTTCGCAGTTTGAGTTTCGTTTCAAACAAGCGAAATTACATCAGCATTCAAGGAGCACATTTTGCACAAAAGTAACGCATGTAACGCTTCGTAACGCCTGTGACTCAAAAAAAAGTAACGCATCTGATGCTTCGAAACATCTGTTACTAACAAAAACAGTAACGCATGCAACGTTTCGTTATGCCTATAACTAACAACAAAAGTAACGCATATAACGCTTTGTAACACCTATAACATAGAAATAAGCATAACGCATATGACAATTCGTAACAATCATAACTTTCAGAAAAGTAACGCATTTAACGCCTATAACTAACGGAAAAAATAACGCACATAACGCTTGGCAACGTCTGTAAATAACGAAACGTAACGCACATCACGCTTATGATTTACACAATAACGCATGTAACACCACGAAACACATATAATTAACAAAGCAGAAGGAATGTAACGTTTCATAACGCCTATTAGGTACGATAGAGTAAAGCATATAATGGGAACGGGCCATTTTGCCGAATGCCATTTCGCCGAATGCAATTTCGCCGAAATTCGTTTCGCCAAATGCCATTTAGCCGAAAGTCGTTTCGCCGAAAGGGTCATTTCGCCGAAAGCATAATTTCGAATACATCATATTTTTTTTTTTTTGGTGTTACAATGCCTCCTGATGTGGCGCAACCACATAACCGAAGCCAAGATGGCTCGGCGTGATAAAGCCGCCGCCTCTTGCATACAAACCTGTAACCGCCTCGTTTGCCCGGGCTACTCAAAGCTAGGTTTCTTTGATTTAGTTAGGTCCGAACGAGCGGTAGTGAGGTCGAACAGCACACGAATCAAATCGATGTGGCGAAGCCGTATGAGATATTTTCCCACTTAGTAAACGGAAAATACCACATACATTTGCTTGGTAGTGGCCCATTCGGCGAAATGATATAATGCCTATAACTTAAAAAAATAACGCGTGTAACGCTGCGTAGCACCGATAACATACAAAATACCTTTTTTAATCCACCTAGTGGTGTAATGATGCCTTTGTCATATCACTTAAGTTCTGACAAGTTTTTTTTCTGACAAGATTTTTTTTCAAACTTGAACAAAATCAAAAACTTTCTTTGGTAAAAACTACCATCACCATTTCGATTTGGAAACAGCTATGTCAAGTTATACAAAACTTCACGCTATACAAAATTGAACAAAGCACACTGTGTGCTAGGCGGGTGCGTTTTTTTCTTCTTCCGTACCAGCACGTACCGATTTTGCATACTTTTGTATGACAGTTTGAAAGTTTTGATACTTATTGCCCTACAATTTCGGAAATGGACGTCGGATCTGGATGAAATTGCACAGTGTCTCTCAAGACACTGAGTGCTTTATTTTGAATCATGATTTGTGACAATCGGTTTTACCGTTTGCTGATAAATCGAAGTGAGTTCCAGTTTTTGAGCTTTTCTTCACTATTATCGGTGCTTTCGGAAGCGGAAACCGGGCATTAGTAGCCCTAAAGTAGTTTTATATATTCACTAACTAACAAGATCTGCCAAGTAGATGAATTTAGCAGTAAGTTTTATAAAAATGTGCACCTCGTTTCGCCATCGCTTGTGAAAAAATACTCATAAAATTGCAAATTTTCATTAATCGCGCTGTAATACCGGAACCGAAGGTTGGGTCTGGATCAACTTTTCAGGGATTTTTTAAAAAAAAATTTGAAATCTTTTATTTGCTTCTTAGTTTGTGAAAATCGGTTGGGAAATTTCCGAGAAAATTGAGTGCGTATTTTTTAATAGATTTACACATATTTCCTTGTAATTCCGGAACAGAAAGTCGGATTCAAATAAAAATGAAAATTGTATGAGGCCATAAGACCTTTCATTTGAATATAAGTTTGTGAAAATCGGTCACGCCATCTCTGATCTTCCTTTTTTAGGTGCATATCATCCTGTAATTCCGGAACCAGAAGTCGGATTCAACTGAAACTCAGGAACCTTGTATGGGACCTTAAGACCTTCTATTTGAAACTAAGATTGTGGAAACCGGTTTAGCCATCTCTGAGAAAATTGAGTGACATTACTTGTCACATACACACACACAGATATTTTGTGATCTCGACGAACTGAGTCGGTTTCACAGCGATTGCATAGCCTTTCTATATGAGAAAGGCAAAAATAACGCAATCTATAAGCTTCATAACGCCCATAATGTACGAAAAAGTAACGCTTCATATTGCCTATACCTTACGACAAAATAACGCATGTAATGCTTCGTAACGCTTATAACGTTCAAAAAGATAATGCATATAATTTTCAAAAAAAGTAACACATGTAACGCATCGTAACATCAATATCTGACAAAACCGTAACACTTCGAAATGGTTCATAAAGTTTCTAATTCACAAAAAAGTAATGCATTTAGGGGAGACCTGGGCTAGGCCGGACATTTTTAGGAAATTGAAAAAAGCATTCATTAAGACATCGGCTGAAAAAATCCGGGACTAACACCTAGATGGCTCTAGTTTTATTGCAATCACCATTTTGCCTTTTTCTATAGAAAGGTACTAAAATTACTGGAAAAACCGACTACCGAACGAAGCCTCGGAGAACCATAATTCGACTCAGTTCGACGAGATCGGAAATTGTATGTGTGTATGTGTATGTGTGTGCACTTTTCGAAGATATTTTTACCGCTCAATTTTCTCTGAGATGACTGAAACGATTTTAACAAACTAAGGCTCGTTTGAAAACTACTATTAGGTCATTGATCAAGTTCGAAGATCAAATGACTGCGACTTCTGGTTCCGGAGATGTGATAGTAAAAGTGACGTAACCGCTGAACTAGTTGTTTTTTACCGCTCTAATATACATATAAGGGTGCCAATGTTTTGGGATCACCTCTAATTTCGTAAAGCGCTGGTGCTCAAAAGTTTAAGCACATCGAAAAAAGTCCCTATGCAAAATTTGAATTGCAGAATTGCACGAAACGTCGAGATTTAGTGTCATCTCAAAAAAAAAGTTTTTAAAAAATGCAAGGGGATCAACTTGCTGGGATTTCCAGAAGTCCCAGAAAGTCGATTTTTTCAAAAAAATTTTTTTCGGTATGGCACTAAATGTCGAAGTTTCATGCAATCCTAAGACTTTCGGCATCAATTTTTTTTTGATTTTGGAACTTTTGCGTCGATATATGACAATGGATGAAACATGGATTCATCACTTCACTCCGGAATCAAAACGATCGTCATCTGAGTGGACAGCAACTGGTACAACTCGTCCAAAGCGTCCGAAAGCACAACAATCGGCTGGAAAGGATGTGACCTCGGAATTTTTGGATGTGCATGATGTAATATTTATAAACGGTCTTGAGAAAGTAAATACCATTAACAGTGAATATTATATAGCGTTATTAAAGCGTTTGAAGGTTGAAATTGCAAAGAATTAACCGCATATGGCAAAGAAAAAACATTCGTTTCATCAAGACAACGCACCGTGTTACAAGTCGATCAAAACAATAGCAAAGCTACATGAGTTGAGCTTCGAATTGCTCCCATATCCATCGTATTTCCCAGATTTAGCTCCCAGTGACTACTGGCTGCTTGCAGACCTGAGAAAAAAAATGCTCGCTTTGAGAAATTTCGCACGAATGAAAAGGTTTCCGCTGAAACTGAGCCCTAGCAAAAGATAAATCGTTCTAGAAAAGTGGTTTTGGAATTTTAGAGCGGAGCTGGAATGATTGCATTGCTCTTGACGGAGAGTGTTCTCTTTGTTGAGCCCAGGGCTTTTCAGCCCATGTGTTATAACTGAGTTTTTACCCAAGTTATCTACATCGTTGTGTAGCTTATGCCTTCAGCCCTTTGGCGAAATAGCATTCGAAAGAATGATTCGTTTTCTGGGGAGACCTACCTACTCAGCTACTACTAAAATGATTTGATTAAATACCCTATACCTTTTCATCGATAGTTATTTTCCTCTCAAGCTAGGTAGAAAATATTTCTCCAACTCCTTCTACTTCTTGGGAGTCTAACGCATGCCATTGTCTCACCTCTGCCTCAGCACTATCATCCTACTGATTGCAAATAATTGGAAATGTGATAATCGTTGACCACTTGTTACACTTAGATCTGTTTATGTTACATAATCAATACATTACGATTAGCAGCTAGGAGCTTCAATGTTGGTTGAAGGAAATGGTGCTTTGCAAACTCGGTTGAGGATTAAAATGTTTTGTGTTGATAGCTGTTGTAATGGTTCAGTAATACAAACTAGACACTCAATGCTAAGTATAGCGCATGGAATCCAGTAATGAATAATAAAATCCGTAGCTCTTGAAGTACCGAACGCTCAACCGCTCAGCTTCCCTCATAGAGCAAAACTCTATTCTCCGATATTGCAATCGAATTTCAACCAGCTTCTCATCACTATCACCCCGTTAGGCGAACCGATGATCTTTGGTCCCCCACCGTTACCGGTTTCAAATCTGCATATTTTGCTACTATCAAATCCGAAAGTTCAGCACATTACGCGAGAGCAGCATAATCGCATATTTGCCGTACCGCAATTCCGTCCGGCTATCGCACTTATCGAATCGAGGCTACCCCACACGTACGTAGTGCATTTGTACGTTTCGATTTTCTGCTGCGGCACTGCACGGGAAATGCTTCAATATCCGATTATGTCGAATATAATAAAATCGCTCACCGAAGCAAACCGGCAAATTTCCCCATAAAAATGGAAAACTTGCATGACTATTGATTGGCGAAGAAAATGCGGTGTAGCCGGAGGTAAACGAATCCGAGAAACCGATCGAACCGGAATCGAATAAACCCCCCAACATTTCTTTGCTTGGAGAACCGCACCGCCGCCCGGTCGGTCGTACGTCCTCCTAATGTACAGGCATTATGCGGTTCGTATAACCAGAGTATCAATATTTAACGATATTTTATGTTCCCCTTTGCACATTAGCTTTTCTTCCCCTCCTCCTCGCTTTCCTCCTACTAGCAATTGCGGAATGGTCGTTTCTCGTGCGTTGTCGAAGGAAATGCCTGAAGATGCACTGAAGGAAGCTGTGGTCAACCGGAAGTTTTGCCATTCCTTAGCGCTATAACGGGTTTGAATAATACACATGTAATGTTGCAAACTCCGGTGAATGTGACGGAGCAGAAAGTACGGGAACGATGAAATCGTGATAGTATTGTTTTCTGGTTTTTCCGGGGTCATCTTCTCTTTTCGATGATCACTCGATTATCTGCACTATAAAAGTATGATTTTATTTGTTTGAGAATTTTTATACAAATACTATTTGCTTGGATCAACCAAACATTTGCTGCTTATGTAGTCGGATCAGGAAAAGCAATCAATTTTTTGCAGCTTACAGGAATCGGATGATTGTTTTATGGCCCCAACAAATACAAATGTGTCACTTTTTACTGCATGACTTTCAGTTGCCAATCGAACGAAGAACACTTTTTTCCAAAAACATCAAAATATGTTATGTAGCAATTCATTGGATGATTTTTTTTTTTGATTTGCGTTTCTAATAGCATTTCACATTGTTTTGAATCGACAAAAACGTGAACTTAGTTATCTAGCTGCTAAACCGTTGATCCGATATACATAGTTCCTTTGGAGAACTCATTCACAAAAATATTCCTCGTGATTTGAATACAATAAAAAATGTGCAAAGCCTACTACGATAAAAGTTCATTTCAACAACTTTTTTCCCTTAAGAGATAGAAAAATGATGTCTTCTACAAAGTTTTAGAACTTCTAACGAGAAAAAACTTTGCCGAAGAAGCTATAGGTCTAACGCACAAAGTTTCGGATATATGAAGCATTTTCGTTTGAAACCACTTAAAATCAACTTTTTTTACATAACTTTTTTCGCAAATATTTTCAGTGTCTACTATGCTCGAGACAATCACTAAAAACGCAAATTACACATTTTTGTTGAAGACTGTGCACGGTTTAGCCTTTTCCTTAAAAAGTTATTTAACATTTAAACTTTTATATACACTAACTTTAACTACTAATAGGAAGCAAGGTCGCAGACCAAAAGGCACATACATATACTTTTTGGAAAGGTTAAATCAAGTAAAATAAAGTTACGAAGTGTGTAGCGTGGCCCTTTTAAATTGTGTAAATAAGACTAAGAAATATAGAGTGGTTTTTGACCATTTTCTTAGCAAAAACATTCACTAAAACGATTATTTTTGGTTTATTCAAACTAGCTTTGTCGGAAATGTTCAAAAATTGTCGTTAGTGTAGCTTTGGTGCAATGGTGTAATGATTGAATATAATTTCATGATGCAATTGATCGAACTAAAGAAGCATGTTAACGTGCTCACTAAATTTCGACAAGTTTTACTTATTCTTTTAATAGAATATTCCTTATCCGTTCTTTTAATTCCAATCCAATTCATTTCAAGGATGATATCTTACACCATTACCAGTACACCTAAAAACAAATACGTTCTTATGAATTAAACCATACACTGAAAAAAAAATTAAATTCACACGATTTCTAAATAAATAGTACTATGAAATGGAAACCATCCTCGATGTAAAACTAAATTGAAATACATTAATTTCAATGAATATGACCGTTTATTTATATTGACGCTTAGCTTTACTTTTAATGTATTAGGTGTACAACTTTGCTTTCGCCGTTTTTTTCCAAAATTTAAAGCTTTATTGCGAAAAAGTGCTTACAGATGTATTATTCAAAGTATTGTCCGTCACTAGCGACAACTTTCTCTCATCTTTCCGGAAATTTTCGGAAAAAGCTCGAAAAAAGTAGTCCTTTTTGACGCTATCCATGAAGCAATCCATTTTTCCAACTCTTCGAAGGATTGCGAATGTTGATCTGCCAGGCCGTGTGCCATCGAACGGAATAGGTGGAACCCAAGTAGCAATCCGCAACTAGTTCTGATACGACAAAGTCCAAACTATGTTGCAACAAGAGCACGAATATGTGTTTTATGTTATACTGGTTAAAACATGGTTACAGCAATGTTTTATCATAATATAATTAGTTACGAAATAGTTATTTAGGTTTCCAATCATAACATCTTTGTGTCATATTGAATTAAATATAATTTATAAGCTATCGTTACTTAATCCAAACATATTTTTCATACCAACAATGCTTCTAGCCACTAGTTGAAAATAAGTTTATTTGACTTCAATAATAGCAACCCATAACTAGATTTGACACCACTTAACCCAACTGTGTTGCAACAAGAGCACGAACATGTTTTTTATGTTATACTGGTTAATACAAGGTGACAGCAGTGTTTCTTTATAACGTAAACATTAAACTAACTATCATCTGTAAGTTATCGTTACTTGGTTCTAACATATCTTTAATCATAGCTATGTTTTTAGCTACTAGTTGAAAAAGGGTTTATTTTCCGTTGCGAAACCATTATAAATACGTTAACGTATATGTGAATCGTTACTGTAAATTAATATAGCAATAACTTAGATTTTATAAGATTATAACATATAATTTCTTAAGAGCTCCCTCCACTTGAAGAATATGACTTCCTCGTTTGTTCGATTCTGGAGGCCGCAGAACAATCCCAAACTAAACGCTTTCCTGGGCCAACGACTAACAGAAGGCCTCCCAACCCCTGGTGGGACAAAGAGTGCTCAGAGGCTAAACTCGCAAAACAAAATGCTTGCAAGACGTTTCTAAAACGGGGAGGAGGAACTCCTCAGAATTTTGAAAAACTTATGGTTTTAGAAACCAAGTACAAGAGCATACTTCGAGCCAAAAAATGTAGCTATTGGAGACATTTTGTCGAAGGTTTGTCAAGAGAAACCTCAATGAGCACTCTTTGGAATACGGCCAGACGAATGAGGAATCGTAACGTGGGCAATGAGAGTGATGAATACTCGAACCGATGGATATTTGACTTTGCTAGGAAAGTTTGCCCAGATTCTGTTCCTACGCAGAGCATTATACGGGAATCTCCTCCAAATAATGGTTTTATTAATAACCCATTTTCAATGATGGAATTTTCTATAGCACTCTTGTCTTGTAACAATAACGCCCCTGGGTTGGACAGAATTAAATTCAACTTGGTGAAGAATCTGCCCGACCTCGCAAAAAGACGTTTGTTGGAATTGTTCAACAAGTTTCTTGAGCAAAATATTGTTCCACCTGACTGGAGACAAGTGAAAGTTATCGCCATTCAAAAGCCGGGGAAACCAGCTTCCAATCACAACTCATATAGACCCATTGCGATGTTGTCCTGCATCAGAAAATTGTTCGAAAAAATTATTCTACGACGTCTCGACACTTGGGTCGAGACGAACGGTTTGTTGTCAGATACTCAGTTTGGCTTCCGTAGAAATAAAGGGACGAATGATTGCCTTGCATTACTTTCGTCTGACATCCAAATTGCCTTCGCTCAAAAGCAACAAATGGCATCTGTATTTTTAGACATTAAAGGAGCATTTGATTCAGTTTCCATTGATGTTCTTTCAGACAAGCTCCACCAACATGGACTTCCAGCGGTTATAAATAATTATTTGCACAACCTTTTGTCAGAGAAGTGCATGTATTTTTCACATGGCGATTTGGCAACATTCAAAATTAGCTACATGGGTCTCCCGCAAGGCTCATGCCTCAGTCCGCTCCTCTATAATTTTTACGTGAATGACATTGACAGCTGTCTAGTAACCCCATGTACACTAAGACAATTGGCAGATGATGGCGTGGTTTCAGTTACTGGGCCCAAAGCTATTGATCTGCATAAACCATTGCAAGATACCTTAGATAACTTGTCCGTTTGGGCTGTTCATCTTGGTATCGAATTCTCTGCGGAGAAAACAGAGTTAGTCGTCTTTTCAAGAAAGCATGATCCCGCGCAGCTTCAGCTCCATATGATGGGAAGAATGATCCAACAGGTTTTAACTTTTAAATACCTCGGGGTGTGGTTTGATTCCAAATGCACGTGGGGAGGACACATTAGGTATCTGATAACGAAATGCCAACAAAGAGTAAATTTTCTTCGAACAATAACAGGATCTTGGTGGGGTTCTCATCCGCAAGATCTAATAAAATTGTATCAAACAACGATACTTTCAGTGATGGAATATGGATGCGTTTGTTTTCGTTCCACTGCAAACTCTCATATTATCAAACTTGAGCGAATTCAGTACCGTTGTTTGCGAATTGCCTTAGGCTGCATGCATTCGACACATACAATGAGTCTTGAAGTTCTGGCGGGAGTTCTTCCATTAAAAGATCGATTTTGGGAGCTTTCATCACGCCTGCTAATAAGATGTGAGGTGCTGAATCGCATGGTAATTAATAATTTCGAACGACTAGTCGAGCTTCGATCTCAAACAAAATTTATGACATTGTATTTTAACCATATGTCACAGGAAATCAACCCTTCAAGATATATTCCTATCCGTGTCAGCATCCTAAGTGCCCCTGACTCAACTTTATTTTTCGATACATCCATGCAGCGTGAAGTGCGTGGAATCCCGGATCATCTACGCTCGACGGAAATCCCAAAAATATTTTCAAGTAAGTTCAGGCATATTGACTCTGAGAAAATGTTTTATACGGACGGATCGCGAATTGAAGAAGCGACAGGGTTTGGTATGTTCAACAATAATGTTTCGGCCTCATTTAGGCTTCAAGAACCTGCATCTGTTTATATAGCAGAGCTAGCAGCAGTTCATTATAGTTTGAGTGTAATCGTCACATTAATTCCAAACCATTATTTCCTCTTCACAGATAGTCTGAGTGCAATTGAAGCCATTCGCTCAAACGCTGCTGGCAAAAATGAACCGTTTTTCCTGGGCAAAATAAAACAGTGCCTGAACGACATATTGAACAATAATTATCTAATCACTATAGTCTGGGTCCCGGCTCATTGCTCCATTCCTGGCAATGAAAGAGCCGATATTTTAGCCAAACGTGGTGCTATTGAGGGTGAAATTTATGAGCGACCGATTGCTTTCAACGAATTCTATAGCTCGTCTCGCCAAAGAACACTTGCCAGCTGGCAAGCATCTTGGGATAGAGATGATCTGGGTCGGTGGATGCACTCAATTATTCCGAAAATATCGACAAAGGCATGGTTCAGGGGACTGGATGTGAGTAGGGTTTTCATTCGTGTGATGTCCAGACTCATGTCCAATCACTACACGTTAGATGCACATCTCCTTCGAATTGGGCTCTCCGAGACTAATCATTGTGCTTGCGGAGAAGGTTATCGGGATATTGATCATGTCGTTTGGACATGCGTGGAGTATCGTGATGTCAGATCTCAACTAATAAATTCTTTGCGTACCCAAGGTAGACTATCCAATATCCCAGTTCGAGACATTCTTGCTTGTCGTGACCTTTCATACATGAAACTTATTTATCATTTCATAAAGAAAATTGGAGTTTCAATTTAATAAAGGCCCCTTTTAAGACTTAGTTCTGATCCCAGCTGCGTCCATGAGTTCAACCAATAGCTAAATTAGAATAAAAATTATGTAATGATACAAACAAACTCGAAACAGTTTATGAAATTATCAACAAAATGTCTGAAAATAACAGCTTATTTTATAATTTATAGAAGTTAATCGTTTGGTTCAAATACTATTTCCGAGTAGATTTCATAATTAATGACGAGTTACCTAAGATGATATTTAAGCTATAAGAGAATATGTTTTAATAAATTCAAAACGTTGTGACTATGTTAGAATTAAATTAGGATAAGAATATTATGTAAAAGTGATGCTACGGCGAAGAAAAACTTATGTAAACTGCCTTAAGAAATAAACGTATTTATGGAAAAAAAAAATATAATTTCTTCATTGATTCAGATAGTTATCGGTAAGTTTTCCCAACGTTATAATAACTAAAATGCAAACAAAACAACCTTTGTTGGCTTGAATATGGCGAACACAATATGGAGTCTCAAGAAGTGTATGAAACGTAAATAAAACCAGGATATTACTTTTTTCAAAACTACTTTTTGCCGAATATAGTGAAAGGCAGAATAGTCATTTTTGTTCTATGCACTGTCATAAACACGAAGAAAATAATATAGGGATTGAACAACGATTGTGATAATATTATAGTTCTCATGATATATGAAATTAAAATAATGAGAAATTACTCTACTTGGAATAATTTTGAGCATTCTGAACATAGGGTTATTTTGTTGTTTATTTTTTATATCTTTATAAACAGATTTTGATTGAAGGCGCATAAAAAACAGTTAAGTAAAATTGAATTCCGCTCGACAGTTTTTGAATCGTTGTGAAATTTGTACCTTGTATCAAGTTTGTGATTTAAAGTACTCTTTCGCTTTTTTATTGATGATAGAAAAGTATTCTGGATTCATTCAATGTTTATAATGTCGATGGTGACTATGTTTCAACTAGTTTACTTGGAAACAAGTCATTTTCAAGTTATGAAAAGATAGGTTATTTCAGTATGGCATTACAACGTAACGACAACATATTTTTAGCCGACTTAACAACTAGTAGAAACTGCGCTTTTTGAGTCATGAAAGTGGTTAGATGTTAGTAATAATCACTCAAATATCTGGTTGCAAACTAGTTACAAACAAGCTAGCGTAACAAAAATTGTTACTTGGGAAGTCAGAAGGACCGACATCTGGGGAATACGGCGGGTGGGGCAAGACTTCCCATTTCAGCGTTTCCAGGTACTTTTTGACCACTTTTGCGATGTGAGGCCAAGCATTGTCGTGTTGCAGGATGACTTTGTCATGTCGCTCTTGATACTGTGGCCGCTTTTCTTTTAGCGCGCGACTAAGGCGCATCAGTTGCGTTCGATAGCGATCTCCTGTGATCCCGGGTAGAAGTGATTTGCAAACCAATAACAAATTCTGCTATTAAAACCAAACATCTCAATGGTAGAAATTAACATTATTTAGTTTGAAATAAGAGTTAAAATATCAAAAATCATAACAAAACTTGCATGAGAAAATAGCAACAAAATTTGAAATTCTGTCATTGTAATATGAAACCAAGAACAAATATAGAATATAGAAGACGAATTTCTCAATTATTTTATATTCTAGCATTCAGAATAGAATAATATCATTAGTATTTCCGATATCTGATTCTGATGCAGTTTAATCAATAGTATTTCATTTGAAGATAGAACTACGGGATCAATTTACTTCATTAAATTAGAATAGCTCATCAATAACGAAATAAGATATTATAACTATTTTTGGTGTTGAACAGATATTGTATAATATCTTGATTCCTTGGATGCAATATCACGAAAATATCAAGTATCGCTGTGATAACACAGAAACATCAAACCAAGATAAGATGGTAAAAGTTGTTATTATTTTAATCTTTGTTTGCTATTTACACCTACCCGGGATGGTTTCACCCGGTTTTAAGAGCTCGTAGTAAATTGTTATTCATCTTTGAAGGTTTTTTCTCTTCCACCATCATGTTTGTCTTCGACATCGAAATCACCATTTTGAAAACGTTGAAACCACTCCCGACACGTTCTTTTACTCAGAGCAGCATCACCGTAAGTTTCTGAGAGCATTCGATGCGCTTCTGCTGCATTTTTTTTTTCTAATTGTAACAGAAAAGTGAAACTTCCCGCAAATGGCGAGAATTGGGCACATAAACAGACATTTTCGAGCGTGAATAATACGAAAACAAGAACAACTGTCACTGAAACGGCGATGACAATTCGTTAGGTACTGTACACACTCACTTTAAAGGCATTATCATCTATGTATTATGACCAGCCTCAGCCAGCAAAAGTGTACACCTGATATATTGAAAAATGAAGCACAGTGAAATAACTTTATATTAAATTTTCTGATCCAAATATGCACAGTTGGTGTTGGTGAGGGCAGCACTGCATATTATTTTTAAGAACACAAAAGAGTTGGTTGGTAATACAAATGCTGGAGCATTTGGTCAATGATAATATCACAAACTAACAGACATGACAGTAGGAGTGAATTCTTATAAAAATAATTTTTCGTGATGCACTTGTTTCACCTATATTGTACTGCGCGAACTATTTACTATCGGCACACCCCTTGTGTTATGTAAAAGTTTTTTTACTAGTTGGTTTCCCCTCGTTTGTCAACACCGATCAGCTGCTTGCAGGGATGCCTGATATCATCAAAATATTTGAAAATGAATCATCACAATAAATTATTGGATTACGTTGATAAAATATTTAACTTTTTAGCGATGTTGAAAAGTAACCATTTATTATTCTCAACGTTGTTCATCTAGACTATTTTTGATTGTGTTGGTAATTTTCACCCGAAATTAAGTGGAAGACCAGAAGCCAATAAATATTGTAAAACGGGTTCGATCTTGTATTGCGTTGGAGAATGAGAAGTAGCACAATTATGTATATAGTTTTGGCAATATGTATCAAATCTGTATCCTGCATGAAATTCGCATGGACGTATACGAATCAACACATTACAGGTAATTATGTATAAATGGCAACTCTGTTGGTAAATGAAAAAAATAAACATAGTCTAGATTACAGACAAAATGTTTTTGATAGGGTAACGTGGCGACATCATGGCATATGCGTGTACTGTCCCAACTAAAGGAATATTCGAAATGACCGTTAAAATGATTGCAGAATCTAATTTGAGTGTCCTGTCTGTTAGTCTGTGATAATGTTACAATAAAATGCGTGAGTCAACGTTACATACAGGCGTACACGGTAAAGAATCAAATCAAATTATGTAAATTATGAGTCTAGACATTTCTTTAAAAGCGAAATGCCTGAACTTGAGTATAAAAACGTGCACAGACTAAGAATAAAGAATAATAACCAACAAAAACAAGTTTGTTTGGTTTTAGGGTATTTGTAACTAATCTGTTGCCTTACTGCAATTCTATTACATTTTCTGTTTAAGTCGGTAATTTCTTTTTGTGATAACGATCAATAAGACGATTTTTTTGTGATAACGATCAATAAGACACCTATCAACATTTACTTTGAAGAGGAATTCCGAAAGACTCAGTACTCGCTGAGAGTAAGTCATAATAGTAAGCTATAGTGAAAAGTTTTCTCTTTCGGCTAGTGTTAAAACTAATGTTCTATTTTTATACCTCAACTGCGATTGCTTGCAAAAGTTGTTGCCTAAAGGTAACTTATCGGTCGATATCACAAAAAACGAGTTATATGAAGATAAACAATTTTATTAATGTACGTTTTTCCTAAGAAAACGGCAAAAAAGCACTCTATACTTTGTTGTCTCATTCACACAATTTAAAAAGGCCACGCTACACACTTCGTAGCTTTATATTACTTGATTGAAGCTTTCCAAAAAGTATATATATATATATATATATATATATATATATATATATATATATATATATATATATATATATATATATATATATATATATATATATATATATATATATATATATATATATATATATATATATATATATATATATATATATATATATATATATATGTTATATATATATATATATATATATATATATATATAAAACTTTTTTAAGAAAAGGCCAAACCGTGCCCAGTCTTCAACAAAAATGTGTAATTTTGCGTTTTTAGTAATTGTCTCGAACATAGTAGACACTGAAAAAAATTGCAAAAAAAGTTATGTACCGAAAATAGATTTTAAGTGGTTTCGAACGAAAATGCTTCATATAGCCGAAACTTTTTGCGTTAGACCTATAGCTTCTTCGGCAAAGTTTTTTTTTCGGTAGAAGTTCTAAAACTTTGTTGAAGACATCATTTTTCTATCTCTTAAGGGAAAAAGTTGTTGAAATGAACTTTTATCGTAGTAGGCTTTGCACATTTTTTGTTATGTTCAAATCACGAGGAATATTTTTGTGAATGAGTTCTCCAAAGGAACTATGTATATCGGATCAACGGTTTAGCAGCTAGAGAATTAAGCTCACGGTTTTGTCGATTCAAACCACTATGCATTTGTTCACTAGGGTGCCAATATTTTAGGGTAATCGCTAATACGAAAAGTTTAAACACATAAATAAGAATTGAGCTAAATCGGATATGGGTAAGGGGTGCCATTTGAGGTTTGAAAAAGAAATCCATTTGCCGAAAAGACCCTGACCCGGATCTACCCTACACAAAAATAGCTTAAACCCGTAAAAATTCGATTGTTGCCTATTGGATAGGCTTCTTCAACAAAATTGAAACAATACTCATTTTATCACTTACAGGCTACGTTACAGGCCAACGTTTCGAAAGTTTTCTTCGTACCTTCAGGGTTTAAAGATTATAAACATCTCTCATTAAGGTGCATTATAGTTCCAAAAAGAGTAAAACGAATCGTCGCACAAAGCATAACAGGCAAAACCGACACATAGAAACCAGGAATATTTTCAGTGATTGAAGTGGCTTATCGCATGTTTTGTTGGATTGCGAAAAAAGAGACTCTTTGCATTCGTAATGGATTTGTGAATATTCCACAATTTGATAATATCCTGATTTAATCCTCATTGTTATTGATTACTATTACACTATAACTATGAACCATTAGTATTGACTAGAACTGTCAAGTTTCATTGTTGTTTAGAAAACTGTTGAAATAAGGAATTACTAAACATTTACTGTCAATATATTTCATTGAATTCAATTGACCATTGTTGCCATCTTCGGATAAGCAGAGGCTGGTTATATTATAATTTTTCTTCTTGCCAATAGAATCGAAGCATTACCCGGGTAGAAGTGATTGGTAAACCAATAGCAAATTTTATTATTAAAACCGAACATCTCAGTGGTAGAAATTAACATTATTTAGTTTGAAATAAGAGTTAAAATATCAAAAACCATAACAAAGTCTTTATGAGATAATAGTAACAAAATATCAAATTCTGTTATTGTAATATCAAAACCAGAACAAAATATTTATAGAAGACGAATGTTTCATTTATTGGATATTCTAGTACTCGGAAAAGAATAATATCATAAGCTTTCCTCTTATCTGATTCTGATCCAGTTAATTCAATTGTATTTTATTTGAAGATAGAACTACGGGATCAATTGTATTTAATTAAATTGAAATATCTCATCATTTACTAAATAAGATACAATAACTTATTTTGATGCATAACAGATATTGTACTATTCCTTGATTCCTTTGATGAAATATCAAGAAAATATCAAGTATCGCTATGACAGCACAGAAACATCAGTACAAGATATGATGGTGAATTTTTACATTATTTTGTTCTTTGTTTGCTATTCACCTTTACCCGGGTAGGATACCAGAAAAAAATTTGCCACTTTGTTGTATTTTGGCCAAGCGTTCATATATTTGATTGTACTAAAAATAAAGTACATATTCAAACCTAATATGTTAAAGAATGGAATACACCCAAACCTCCATTTACGAACACTTTTCTTTATACGTTACCTCTTTTTACGTAACTCTTTTTACGAACCAAATCCTAAATAACGTAAACGTTTTTTACGAACCTACTTCGTAAAAAGAGGTTTTGGCATATATCGAAAGCGATTTCCGGCTCATTTATATTTCATGGAAACTTATACAATATGGGTATTTTTGGAACGGGTTTAAAGAGTAGATTCCGAAAAATGATGTGTGAGGTGGTTCTGACATTCAAGATGGCGACTTCCGGTTTCTTGATATTCCTTGAAAAACCTTACAATATGGGTATTTTCGGAAAGAATTGGATTTCAAAACGACCACGACCATCTTTTTTTCGGTACCCACACACCAAATCTGTTCTGAAAATATCCATATTGTGCGTATTTTCAAGGAATATCAACAGACCGGAAGTGGTCATCTTGGATTCGGAAGAATCACAAACATAGTTTTTATGGCACCACATCAAATTCTTTTCGAAAATACCCATACGGTAATTGATTTCAGTGAATATAGCCGATACAGAAGTCGCCATCTTGGACCCTAAACATTGTTTTCCGGAACCTTTTCATCAATTCTTTTATAATATACCCATATTATAAGGTTTTGAATTTCAGAATCACCTCAAACATCGTTTTCCGACCTCTACTCATCAATCCCGTTCCGAAAATACCCATATTGTTGGCAGTTTCAAGCAATATAAACAAACCGGAAGCCGCCATCTTGGATTTTGAAACTAGCCAAAACTTTATTTGAACTTTTGGTTGATATCTGACACTTGGCTGGTTATTTTGTGTCGAGTAGTTAAATTTTACTAAAACTGCGGCCCATTTCAAAGTTTGAAGGACAGAAAGTTATTTGGGTTTATTTTCCACTGGAAATAATTTCAACTAAAGAATTAATATTAGAATTTTCATTGCAAGATTTTTTTCAGTGTCGGAAAATAACCATCGATCTGTCAAAAATAACCATACTCTCGAGAAGGGTTATTTTTGACAACATCAAAATCACTGCTCGAGTGTTAGATTTCAACCAAAAGGTAACCGCGAAAAGGTTCACAACCTAAGTATTCATGAAGAAAATTCAGGATGTGAATTTCTGGTCTGGATTCTGAGACAAAATATTAGATCTGAACTCCAAACTTGAGTTTTAGGACTGAATTCCAAACCAGAGTTTAAGGGCTGAGGCCAGTGTGTTTTTTCACGCTTCAAATCTGATTTTCTCAGAAACGGGGACGAATATAAAAAAAAACCAACTGACAATCTCTTAGAAAATTAGTTTAGATTATTCTGTGAAAATTTCAGAATGATTCATTGACTTTAGCGGTCGGGAAAGTCTTGTTTCTGAAGGAAGAATTGAAAAGCTGAAAACTGCATCTTTCAACTTGTTCATTGAATATCTCGCCTTCAAAGGCATGGTTCTAAAATCTTTCCTGACAATGTCTAGATAATTTCATTTAGATGCGATTAGTGCATAAAACATATATGCTTGTCGCTATAAGAATGAAGTAAAAGTTATTTTTGTGAACGTAAGTCGATTTCTATGGTGGCGCCATATTAGTTCCCTGGTAACGTAACGAAACATGAGAGAGAAATAAAATCGACTCAAAAAGGCTGCCAAACAAGCGGTAGCTTGCTTGGATTTTATGTGATGTAGTCAAACTTGTAACCGAAAATATCAGAATTTTCTTGGCCACCCGGCCTCATCGAGAGTCATTCTGCACATTTGCGAGAGAGCATGGAGAGAAATGTAATACGCACAGCGAGCCACGTGGTTTTACGCGACCTATTGGCTTCAGCCCTTAATTCTCAAATTCATTTTCAGAATTTAACTCCCACATTCAGTTTCAGCAGTCACTTCCAGAATTCAGAATATATATTCAGAAACTAAGTTTGGTACATAGCTTCTGTAGCTAGACGTTGGAACTGAATTCAATTCCATTATTAACGTTTGAAATTCGAGTTTTGAAATTCAGTTCTTGAACAAAATTCAGAAAATGACTTCAGTTCCATACTTCTAGAACTAAATTTTCGGACTGATTTTTTTTATCTAGATTCCGAACCTAAAATTTGCCGCTGAATTCGGAGCGTTACGCAGATTTCGATTTTAGTACGGGAATTTTAGTTCTGGTGTAGATAAATAAATCATGGCAAAATTACGCAAAACGGTTTTTCGAACCACTAAAATATAACCATTATGAGAAGTTTGCCTCTACTGAGTATCCAAATCTACAATAGAAAACTGTATTTGCTCCGTGTTATTTAATTGTATGTTAGAATATGTTTGCCGTCAATGCATCGTTCAAATTCTGGAAACGAAGCAATGAAAGTTTCAAAATTCACCCAATCTAATACGAAAGATCATCTTTATTCGGAAGTGAAAATGAAGCATTTCAGTTTTATTCGTATTCACTTCCTCCAGGTATGTCTGTAACATTATCCATCCGCCTTTTTTCGCTTCATGTGAGGTCATTTCGTATTGATTTCGGCCTTCAATGTGCAGTAATTCTCGTTGTTCATTTTTTTTCTCGCCTCTTCTTCGAAATAGTCGACGAGTTCCCGGCTAATCCAGGGTCCTTGCGCCGTTTTGGAGCAGTCTGTAATCTTTTTCCAGATTCTTATTCTGTTCTTTGGAGTAAAGATTGCACCTGCACGGCCAAACACGCTTCCGAAGTGCACTCACGTTTGTCATTTTGGTCCCAGTGGCAGGATAATTTTCTCACTTATAAAATCTCATCCAAAACAACCTTGTGACATCGGCTAGCTCATATACATTGACTTCTCTATCAGCCAGCAACATTTCATGAATTCTTTTGACATTGTTCCTTGTAAACACATCGTAGGACCTACCGCTGCGAACCTCATCGCCAGTGGAGTAATTTCGAACACCTCGACTCTCTGGAAATCCATATTTCACAATACAATCCGAAAAAGCACTAGTCCCATAATGGTTACTCAGCTTCTATTCGGTTTCCTTCGTCGTTTTGCCTCTCAATAATAATGCTTTAAGAGATGACGAAAATATTTTTTTTGTTTTCGTACTCGATGTGATGCCAAACACGTAAATGGAAATGGGATGTCAATACAAATCAAATTACTGTATCACAATTGCAATTTAACATGAGTGCCCTAATTTGAATTGACTATACGGTATAATTCGATTGCGAATGCAACGAATTTTGTCGGTCAAGGAGGTTACATTTCCCTTTGAATCATGTTTTCCGACCATTTGATTTTTTATGAACACTGAAAATTTATGACCGAAAGGTTCTATATTATTTGTTTTATTGATTCCATATTGTAGTGTTCCAATGTTTTCAGTTTTAGGGCCAATATTTCATGACCAGATCACGCTCCGATCCGCATAGGTTTGAAGAACTTTTTCATCGACTAGTTTTTCCCTCGGTTCAGTTCTACCACGGGGTGTTGATTTTGCTTTCTTTCTCAAAACCGATGGCACTAATTTTCATTACCCAACAAATCATGAACCGGGCGAAAGCAAATTCATCCACGTCTATCAATCACGCGCAAAGTGGTTAGGCTGTACTTAACGACCTTCCGATATCTGCAGCAGTTTGCGGACTGAGCCCCTTAATCCAATTGCCGTATTTTGGCCCGAGACCGACCAACCCGTCGGTTGAGGTCGGGGTTAACCTGCCGAAAGCAGGCAAAAATACGCCACTCATCCCGTTTCGAGTGAGTGATGACGCAGGGAGGTAGAGTGGTTCATTAAACTCCCCTAATGGTACTTCCAATTGCCCATTTAGTGTAGGAAAATGGCACCATCGGGACACCATTACCAAAGTCCGGATCACACGGCGGGTGTTTACGGCTTCGGTTCTGGATTCACCGCCCTTCAACGGGAGCCATGCTCTATCGAGTTGAGTCATCAACTAATACTCATTTCCGGGGGGAACAAAACAACAATCGTAAAATCTATAGAGTTTTGAAGGAAAACTTTCCACGAGAATTGACTATAAGTTGTTGTCAGTTCAACCAAAAAAGGCTGACGCGTCGCTGGGAATGACTAATTTTCACAGGACGAAAAAGTTTGATTTAACAATTATTTTAAGGTGTATATTTGTAGTTTGAAATTGAGTGAAAAATGTTCACATATTCTTCCCGAATTTCACTCGTTGATGCGAAATTACTGTTACAGTAATTAAAACATGAAAGCTTCTCATTTCTGATTCAATTCACACGAGCGTCGATTTCCGAGTAAATCCTTGATTCAAGTAATTTAAATTCAGCGCATCGGCGCATTATTTTTTATTGAATTAACAACGCCACAAAAGTTGTAGCCCCAACGACTAGACATAAAATTTGCACCTCATTCCAAAAATGCTGTCCCACCCAAAATCCGCTGACATCAATATCGGCCGTTTTTTTTTTAATGAATAATTTTTCACGTCCCATTTCTCATTTATCTCGATAGCATTTACATATCCTGTGCCAAAACACAGCCGCCTGCTTGCATCAGAGTGCCAATAATGGCGGAACATTGTGGTTTAAAATTATGGATTTCCGATCAGCTCAGTCGAGTAATGCTAAAGAGAGAATACTAGAGAATACTACCGTGCGGTCACAAACGGTGCGGCTCGCTAACCCGTCGTCCCCCGCGGAACGAACGAGCGCCGGGTTTTCCCGGTGGGTGCTTGTGGTGATGTTTGTGGTGCGAAAAAAAATCAGTCCTACCGAGAACCGTATTAATTAATTAACACCGAAATGTGGCTTGAATGATGGATGACTGGATTGGTGCTTCCCGACGGTGGGCAATCGGGGCGCTGGGCGATAGGCAGAAAAAAACAGCATACTCACTTATCGCAAATGAAAGAAAGGAGAGGTTTATCTCATGCAATAATTTGTTCGTTACATTCAATTGTTTCGCTACATTCGAGTCCAGATAATTATTCGGATTACTTTTTCATGCTTGATGAAGTAAGATGAGGTTGAGAACCGTGAAATGTGTACTTTGTACTTACCCGTTTTGTATTCCTGTTCATATGCTACGTTAGTTTGATGCAGTTCAGTGATATAAAAATTGAATCAATTTTATAAACTAAATTCTGAACCTGAACTCTGGAACTGAAAATGATGTCAAGAATTCAGTTCCAGAATCTAAATTCAGTTTCAGAATACCGAGTTCCGAGCTCAAATCCAAAACTCAATTCCCGAATCCTTGACGAACGTTGAGAATTAAGCAGAATTAAGTTCTGAAGCTGGATTCTGCGATTGAATTCTAGCCGTAAATCTGCGATTTAGTTGCAGAGCCTTGACCAGAATTAAGTTCCGAAATTCAATTTCAGAGCTAAAGACCCGAAGCTGATTGTGGAAGCAGAAATTCTTATCGTTTGCCTACCGCTCTTCTATCGTCTCCTTGTCTTTTTCCTACCGTTTTCCTTGTCTTTTTCCTCTATCCTTGTCTTTTTCCTACCGTTTTCCTATAATATTCCTCGCGTTTTTTATTGTTTTCCTATCGTTTTCATATCGTTTTCCTATCGTTTTCCTAACATTTTCTCTCGTTTTTCTATCGTTTCGCAATCGCTTTGCTGTAGTTTTCTTATCGTTATTCTATCATTTTTCTTTCGTTTTCCTATCGTTTATTTTTTGTATTCCTATCGTTTTCCTGTCGTATTCCTATCGTTCTCCTATAGTTCTCCTATAATTTTCCTATAACTTCCTATCGTTTTCCTCTCGTTTTTCTATCGTTCCGCAATCGCTTTGCTGTAGTTTTCCTATCGCTTATCTTTCGTATTCCTATCGTTTTCCTGTCGTATTCCTATCGTTCTCCTATCGTTCTCCTATATTTTCCCTATAACTTCCTATCGTTTTCCTATCGTTTTCGTATTATTTTCCTCGCGTTTCCTTCTTGTTTTATTATCGTTTTCATATCGTTTTCATATCGTTTTCATATCGTTTTCATATCGTTTTCATATCGTTTTCATATCGTTTTCCTGTCGTTTCTCCAACGCTTTCCTTACGTTTTCTCTCGTTTCTCAATCGTTTTGCTGTAGTTTTCTTATCGTTATTCTATCATTTTTCTTTCGTTTTCTTATCTTTTATTTTTCGTATTCCTATCGTTTTCCTGTCGTATTCCTATCGTTCTTCCATCGTTCTCCTATAATTTTCCTATAACTTCCTATCGTTTTCCTCTCGTTTTTCTATCGTTTCGCAATCGCTTTGCTGTAGTTTTCCTATCGCTTATCTTTCGTATTCCTATCGTTTTCCTGTCGTATTCCTATCGTTCTCCTATCGTTCTCCTATATTTTCCCTATAACTTCCTATCGTTTTCCTCTCGTTTTCCTATCGTTTTCGTATTATTTTCCTCGCGTTTCCTTCTTGTTTTATTATCGTTTTCATATCGTTTTCATATCGTTTTCCTGTCGTTTCTCCAACGCTTCCTAACGTTTTCTTTCGTTTCTCAATCGTTTTGCTGTAGTTTTCTTATCGTTATTCTATCATTTTTATATCGTTTTCCTATCGTTTTCCTTTCGTTTCCATATCGATTTTCTGTCGCTTTCCTATGGTTCTCCTATCGTTCTCCTTTCGTTTTCCTATCACTTCCTATCGTCATTCTCTCGTTTTCCTGTCGTTTTCGCATTGTTTTCCTATCGCTTTCATATTTGTTTTCTTATTGTTTTCCTATCGCCTTCAAATTGTTTTGTTTTGCCATAATTGTTGCCAATAATGGCGGAACATTGTGGTTTAAAATTATGGATTTCCGATCAGCTCAGTCGAGTAATGCTAAAGAGAGAATACTAGAGAATACTACCGTGCGGTCACAAACGGTGCGGCTCGCTAACCCGTCGTCCCCCGCGGAACGAACGAGCGCCGGGTTTTCCCGGTGGGTGCTTGTGGTGATGTTTGTGGTGCGAAAAAAAATCAGTCCTACCGAGAACCGTATTAATTAATTAACACCGAAATGTGGCTTGAATGATGGATGACTGGATTGGTGCTTCCCGACGGTGGGCAATCGGGGCGCTGGGCGATAGGCAGAAAAAAACAGCATACTCACTTATCGCAAATGAATAACGACAGGAGAGGTTTATCTCATGCAATAATTTGTTCGTTACATTCAATTGTTTCGCTACATTCGAGTCCAGATAATTATTCGGATTACTTTTTCATGCTTGATGAAGTAAGATGAGGTTGAGAACCGTGAAATGTGTACTTTGTACTTACCCGTTTTGTATTCCTGTTCATATGCTACGTTAGTTTGATGCAGTTCAGTGATATAAAAATTGAATCAATTTTATAAACTAAATTCTGAACCTGAACTCTGGAACTGAAAATGATGTCAAGAATTCAGTTCCAGAATCTAAATTCAGTTTCAGAATACCGAGTTCCGAGCTCAAATCCAAAACTCAATTCCCGAATCCTTGACGAACGTTGAGAATTAAGCAGAATTAAGTTCTGAAGCTGGATTCTGCGATTGAATTCTAGCCGTAAATCTGCGATTTAGTTGCAGAGCCTTGACCAGAATTAAGTTCCGAAATTCAATTTCAGAGCTAAAGACCCGAAGCTGATTGTGGAAGCAGAAATTCTTATCGTTTGCCTACCGCTCTTCTATCGTCTCCTTGTCTTTTTCCTACCGTTTTCCTTGTCTTTTTCCTCTATCCTTGTCTTTTTCCTACCGTTTTCCTATAATATTCCTCGCGTTTTTTATTGTTTTCCTATCGTTTTCATATCGTTTTCCTATCGTTTTCCTAACATTTTCTCTCGTTTTTCTATCGTTTCGCAATCGCTTTGCTGTAGTTTTCTTATCGTTATTCTATCATTTTTCTTTCGTTTTCCTATCGTTTATTTTTTGTATTCCTATCGTTTTCCTGTCGTATTCCTATCGTTCTCCTATAGTTCTCCTATAATTTTCCTATAACTTCCTATCGTTTTCCTCTCGTTTTTCTATCGTTCCGCAATCGCTTTGCTGTAGTTTTCCTATCGCTTATCTTTCGTATTCCTATCGTTTTCCTGTCGTATTCCTATCGTTCTCCTATCGTTCTCCTATATTTTCCCTATAACTTCCTATCGTTTTCCTATCGTTTTCGTATTATTTTCCTCGCGTTTCCTTCTTGTTTTATTATCGTTTTCATATCGTTTTCATATCGTTTTCATATCGTTTTCATATCGTTTTCATATCGTTTTCATATCGTTTTCCTGTCGTTTCTCCAACGCTTTCCTTACGTTTTCTCTCGTTTCTCAATCGTTTTGCTGTAGTTTTCTTATCGTTATTCTATCATTTTTCTTTCGTTTTCTTATCTTTTATTTTTCGTATTCCTATCGTTTTCCTGTCGTATTCCTATCGTTCTTCCATCGTTCTCCTATAATTTTCCTATAACTTCCTATCGTTTTCCTCTCGTTTTTCTATCGTTTCGCAATCGCTTTGCTGTAGTTTTCCTATCGCTTATCTTTCGTATTCCTATCGTTTTCCTGTCGTATTCCTATCGTTCTCCTATCGTTCTCCTATATTTTCCCTATAACTTCCTATCGTTTTCCTCTCGTTTTCCTATCGTTTTCGTATTATTTTCCTCGCGTTTCCTTCTTGTTTTATTATCGTTTTCATATCGTTTTCATATCGTTTTCCTGACGTTTCTCCAACGCTTCCTAACGTTTTCTTTCGTTTCTCAATCGTTTTGCTGTAGTTTTCTTATCGTTATTCTATCATTTTTATATCGTTTTCCTATCGTTTTCCTTTCGTTTCCATATCGATTTTCTGTCGCTTTCCTATGGTTCTCCTATCGTTCTCCTTTCGTTTTCCTATCACTTCCTATCGTCATTCTCTCGTTTTCCTGTCGTTTTCGCATTGTTTTCCTATCGCTTTCATATTTGTTTTCTTATTGTTTTCCTATCGCCTTCAAATTGTTTTGTTTTGCCATAATTGTTGCCAATAATGGCGGAACATTGTGGTTTAAAATTATGGATTTCCGATCAGCTCAGTCGAGTAATGCTAAAGAGAGAATACTAGAGAATACTACCGTGCGGTCACAAACGGTGCGGCTCGCTAACCCGTCGTCCCCCGCGGAACGAACGAGCGCCGGGTTTTCCCGGTGGGTGCTTGTGGTGATGTTTGTGGTGCGAAAAAAAATCAGTCCTACCGAGAACCGTATTAATTAATTAACACCGAAATGTGGCTTGAATGATGGATGACTGGATTGGTGCTTCCCGACGGTGGGCAATCGGGGCGCTGGGCGATAGGCAGAAAAAAACAGCATACTCACTTATCGCAAATGAATAACGACAGGAGAGGTTTATCTCATGCAATAATTTGTTCGTTACATTCAATTGTTTCGCTACATTCGAGTCCAGATAATTATTCGGATTACTTTTTCATGCTTGATGAAGTAAGATGAGGTTGAGAACCGTGAAATGTGTACTTTGTACTTACCCGTTTTGTATTCCTGTTCATATGCTACGTTAGTTTGATGCAGTTCAGTGATATAAAAATTGAATCAATTTTATAAACTAAATTCTGAACCTGAACTCTGGAACTGAAAATGATGTCAAGAATTCAGTTCCAGAATCTAAATTCAGTTTCAGAATACCGAGTTCCGAGCTCAAATCCAAAACTCAATTCCCGAATCCTTGACGAACGTTGAGAATTAAGCAGAATTAAGTTCTGAAGCTGGATTCTGCGATTGAATTCTAGCCGTAAATCTGCGATTTAGTTGCAGAGCCTTGACCAGAATTAAGTTCCGAAATTCAATTTCAGAGCTAAAGACCCGAAGCTGATTGTGGAAGCAGAAATTCTTATCGTTTGCCTACCGCTCTTCTATCGTCTCCTTGTCTTTTTCCTACCGTTTTCCTTGTCTTTTTCCTCTATCCTTGTCTTTTTCCTACCGTTTTCCTATAATATTCCTCGCGTTTTTTATTGTTTTCCTATCGTTTTCATATCGTTTTCCTATCGTTTTCCTAACATTTTCTCTCGTTTTTCTATCGTTTCGCAATCGCTTTGCTGTAGTTTTCTTATCGTTATTCTATCATTTTTCTTTCGTTTTCCTATCGTTTATTTTTTGTATTCCTATCGTTTTCCTGTCGTATTCCTATCGTTCTCCTATAGTTCTCCTATAATTTTCCTATAACTTCCTATCGTTTTCCTCTCGTTTTTCTATCGTTCCGCAATCGCTTTGCTGTAGTTTTCCTATCGCTTATCTTTCGTATTCCTATCGTTTTCCTGTCGTATTCCTATCGTTCTCCTATCGTTCTCCTATATTTTCCCTATAACTTCCTATCGTTTTCCTATCGTTTTCGTATTATTTTCCTCGCGTTTCCTTCTTGTTTTATTATCGTTTTCATATCGTTTTCATATCGTTTTCATATCGTTTTCATATCGTTTTCATATCGTTTTCCTGTCGTTTCTCCAACGCTTTCCTTACGTTTTCTCTCGTTTCTCAATCGTTTTGCTGTAGTTTTCTTATCGTTATTCTATCATTTTTCTTTCGTTTTCTTATCTTTTATTTTTCGTATTCCTATCGTTTTCCTGTCGTATTCCTATCGTTCTTCCATCGTTCTCCTATAATTTTCCTATAACTTCCTATCGTTTTCCTCTCGTTTTTCTATCGTTTCGCAATCGCTTTGCTGTAGTTTTCCTATCGCTTATCTTTCGTATTCCTATCGTTTTCCTGTCGTATTCCTATCGTTCTCCTATCGTTCTCCTATATTTTCCCTATAACTTCCTATCGTTTTCCTCTCGTTTTCCTATCGTTTTCGTATTATTTTCCTCGCGTTTCCTTCTTGTTTTATTATCGTTTTCATATCGTTTTCATATCGTTTTCCTGTCGTTTCTCCAACGCTTCCTAACGTTTTCTTTCGTTTCTCAATCGTTTTGCTGTAGTTTTCTTATCGTTATTCTATCATTTTTATATCGTTTTCCTATCGTTTTCCTTTCGTTTCCATATCGATTTTCTGTCGCTTTCCTATGGTTCTCCTATCGTTCTCCTATCGTTTTCCTATCACTTCCTATCGTCATTCTCTCGTTTTCCTGTCGTTTTCGCATTGTTTTCCTATCGCTTTCATATTTGTTTTCTTATTGTTTTCCTATCGCCTTCAAATTGTTTTCCTATCGTTTTTCTATCACTTTCCTTTCGTTTCCCTATCGTTTTCCTGTTGTTGTCCAGTCGCTTTCCTATTGTTTCCCGATCGTTTTCCTATTCAATTCCTATCGTTCGCTTATCGTTTCTCTATCGCTTTCCAATAATCTTCCATTCGTTTACCTAGAATTTTCGTATCGTTTTCCTATCGTTTTCATATCATTTTCCTGTCTTTTTCCTAATGTTTTTATATATGTTTTCTACCGCTTTCGTGTCGTTTTTCTATTGTATTTCTCTCGTTTTTTTAGTTTTTCTGTAGCCTTTATATCGATTTTCGATCGTTTTCCTATTGTTGTCCTTTAAATTTTCTATCGTTCTCCTGTCGTTTTCCCATCATTTTCTATATCGTTTTCCAAACGTTTCTCTAGTTTTCTAGTTTCATTTCCAATATTAAGATTCAGAATTGATTTTAAAAATTCAGTTTCAGAATTCTCAGAGGACTCAGAGTTCAAGAGCTGAAATCGTGTTTATGTCATTTTCCTATCGTTTTTCTATCGTTCTATCGTATCCTATCGTGTTTCTAACATTTTCGTTTTACTATCGTTCCTCTATCGTTTTATTTGCGTTTTATAATCGTTTTCCAATTGTTTGCTTATCATTTTCTAATCGTTTTTATTTCGTTTTCTAATCGTTTTCTTATAGTTTTCGTATCGTTTTCCTACCGTTTTTGTTTTGTTTTCCTATCGTTTTTCTATTTTTCTCTATCGTTATCATATGGTTGTTTATAGTTTTTCTGTAGTTTTCCTATCGATTTTTATCGTTGGCGTATTGTTATCCTATCGTATTGTTATCCATAGTTTTTTATCGTTGGCGTATTGTTATCCTATCGTTTTTTTTTTGTCGCTTCCCGATCAGATGGTAATAACAGAATTAGAACAACTGGAGTAACATGTTTTAGAAATATTTTGTAACAAATTTTAAATATTTCTGGCTGGTAAGCTGTTAAAATAACAAAAATCATATCAAAAAAGACTCTAGTGGGAACAACATCGTAACAGATTTTAAAACGTTTGTATCACAATTAGTATTGAATTTGATATAACTACAGAAGTCCGAAAACAGATATTTAGAACAATAGTTGTAATGAATTAGATAGCAAATTTAACACAGAAAAACTATATCACAGCCAACTTTTAGCATCGTTTCAATCCAAAATTGTTGAATGATTTTTTTATTACATATATAATAATTTATTTAGTGATCTGGTTTCTTATTTTAGTTCTTTGAAATTCTGATCATTAGATTTCGATATGAAGCAACGAAAGAATTCATTTTTTCAATTAATTTACTTTATCACAAGTCTTGCAAATGAAAATAAAACATCATAACTGATTTTGTTATTATATTGTTATCATAAGATTTAACTCTCAACTGTATTCATTTGTTAAACATTTTAAAAATAACACAAATTGTTATACATACCAACTGTTGATATACTTGTGTTATGATTTTGTCATGTGCATATGATCGGGATTTGTATTCTTTTTTTTTTGTTTTTCTATCGTTTCTACGTTGTTTTCCTATAGTATTTTATAGTTTTCCTGTCGTTCTCTTATCATTTTACTATCATTGTTGCTCGCTTTTCTATTGTTTTGTTATTGTTTTATTTTTTTTTGTCTCTTACCCAACGTTTTCCTATCCTTTTCTTCGCTTTTCCATAGCTCTTCAATCGTATTTTCGTATCGTTCTTCTATCGTTTTTCTATCGATTCCTTATGAACTATCGTTTTCCAAAGCCTAGATTTTCCAATGTGATATATTGAACAAAATTTGGCACCTGGATTCTAGAAGGTTTTTATTTACAATAATCCAAATCCAGAATCCAGGATAAGAAGCTGGATTATGGATTTGAAATCTGGAACTGATACTGGTACAATTATCGTTATCCTTTCGTTTTTCTATCATTTTATTAGCATTTCTCAATCGATTTCTTTTCGTTTCCTTAACGTTTTCCATCGTGTTTCTATTGTTTTCTTATCATTTTTCTATCAATTTCTTATCATTTTCTCAAGGTTTTTCTATTGTTTCCTATAATTTTTCTACCGTTTTCCTATCGTTTTTATAAGCTTTTTCGATCGTTTTTCTATCGTGTTCTTAAAACTGATTTCCGAACTCGAAATATCGAAGAGAATTCGGAACCTAGATTCCAGAACAGTATTGCATACTGTTCTGGAATCAGATCGAGAATCTAGGCTTAAAAGCTGCAATCTGCATTTTTCCTATCGTTCTCCTATCGTTTTCCTAACACTTCCCATCGTTTTCCTCTCATTTTCCTATCGTTTTCGAATTATTTTTCTATCGTTTTCCTATTGTTTTTTTATTGTTTTCATATCGCTTTCAAATTGTTTTCCTATCGTTTTTCTATTACTTTCCTTTCGTTTCCCTATCGTTTTCCTATCGTTGTCCAAACGCTTTTCTATCCTTTTTATATCGTTTTCTTATTCTCTTCCTATGGTTCACTTATCGTTTTCCTATATTTTTCCTACAGTTTTCCAATCATTTTCTATCTTTTTTATCGTTTATATACAGTTTTCAGTCGTTTTTAACCGTTTTTCTAACGGATCCCTATCGTTTCCCTATCGCTTTCCAATCGCTTTCCATTTATTTTCCTAGACTTTTCCTATCGTTTTCATATCATTTTCCTGTTGTTTTCCTAATGTTTTTTCTATGGGTTTCCTACCGCTTTCATGTCGTTTTTCTTTTGTATTTCTATCGTTTTCTTATCGTTGTTTATAGTTTTTCTGTAGCTTTTATATCGATTCTCGGTCGTTTTCTCATCGTTTGCCTTTTCTTGTCCTATAAATTTTCTATCGTTATCCCATCGTTTTTCCACCGTTTTCTTTCGTTTTCTATCGTTTACCTATCGTTGGCGTATCGTTATCATATCATTTTTTTCGTTTTCGTATTTTTTTATTGTTTTTCTATTGTTTTCCTATCGTTTTTGCATTGTTTTCCTATCATATTTTATCATTTTCCTATCGTTTTCCTGTCGTTTTCTTATCATTTTTCAATCTATTTTCCTAATTTTCCTATCGCTTTTCTACCGTTTCGTTATTGTTTTTCTATCATTTTCTTATTATTTTCCTATAGTTTTCCTTCGTTTTCCTATCGTTTTCCTATAGTTTTCCCATCGTTTTCCATTCGCTTTCCTATCGTGTTCCTAACATTTTTTTATCATTCTCCTATCGTTTTTTATCGTTTCTTATCGTTTCCTTCCATTTTCTGTCATTTTCCTACCGTTTCCCTGTAGTTTTCTATCGTTTTTCTATTGTTTTTAAGAATTTTCTGGTGCTTATATATCGTTTTCGTTTAGTTTTTCTATCCGTTGTTCTATCGATTTAGTATCATTTTCCTATTGTTTTGCTTTCTTTTTCATATCGTTTTCCTATTATGTCGTTTTCCCAATGTTTTCCTATCGTTTTGTAATCGTTTTCCTAACGCTTTGTTTTTTTTGTAATGTTTATTAAGGACCTTTTAACTATTGTCTTTCGGGTCCGTTTTGTTATTGTTTTCCTATCGTTTTACTAGCATTTTGCTATTAATAATTAAACTATTTCCTATCAATTTCCTGTCATTTTTCTGTCGTTTTACTAATGTTTTCTTTTCGTTTTGCTACAATTATCCTGTCGCTTTCCTATCGTATTTTGATCGTTATCCTATTGGTTTTTCTATCATGTTCCTATCGTTTTTCTATCATTTTCGCGTTGATTCCCTACAGTTTTTTATCGTTTTCCTATCGTTTTACTATCATTTTTCTACCGTTTTCCTATTGTTGCATTACTTTTCTACTATATAGTTTTCCTACCGTTTCGTATCGTGTTGCAATAGTTTTCGTGCCGTTTTGCTGTAGTTTTCTTCATCTGATTTTGTTATTCCATCGTTTTTCTTGTTGTTTACCTAACGTTTTCCTTTCGTTTTCTGTCTATCGTTTTGTTTAGTTCTTAAATCGTTTTCGTATCGTTTTCCCATCAATTTCCCATCGTTTTTCTAACATTAATTTTCCAACCAGAAATATGATACAGACCTTACAGAAATTCAGTTCCAGAATCTCGGTTAAGGAGCTGGAATCTGGATTTGAATGCTGTAACTCAATTCTGGAACTGCGTTCTTGACCGGAATTTTGGAAGTGATGCTGGTATATCTATCGTTTTTCCATCATTTTACAATTATTTCTTTTTCGTTTCCCTATCGTTTCCTTAATGTTTTTTAATCGTTTTCCTATCATTTTTCTAACATTTTCCTATCGTTTTCCAATCGTTTTTCTATCTGTTTTATAAGCTTTTTCTATCGTTTTCCTATCGTGCTCTTGAAACTGATTTCCGAACTCGAAATATGGCAGAGAATTCGGAACCCAGATTTCAGAACAATATTGACTACTAACATTTAGATTCAGAATCTAGGCCGGGAAGCTGCAATCTGGATTTGAGTTATTGAGCTGAATCCATGACCAGGATTCCAAAATAGAATTCTGCAAATAGAACTGAATTTTAGAACCGAGTTTTGTACCAGGACTCTGGTCTAAACCTGAGTTTTAGTTCCCGAATCCAGGTCCACAATTGTTTAGAAAAAGTCAGTACCAGAGTTTAGGTTCAGAACTCCTGAACTATAACTGGTTTTTTTACATTTGATTCTATACCTGTACTCTGGAACAAAATGGTAGATCTAAAAGCTGGAACTGAGTTCCAGAAATAAAGCTGAATTTCAGAACTTTTTCTCGGAACATGGAACTGAATGCAGAATCTGATTTTGGGAAAAAAATATAAGAATGAATTCCACAACTTTTCGGGAACAGAATTCTTGATTTGGATTCCGGAATTGAATTACATTATTGCATAGTTCCATACTAAATTCCAGAATCCTGAGACGGAATTCTGGAACTGAATTTTGAAGCTGAATTCGGGAACTGATCTCTGGAATTGGCACTAGGAACTGAATTATAATTCTAAAATTCAACAATATACTTAAAATTGTGCACAACTGAAATTGGCTTGAGTAAGCATTTTCCACTCGGGTTAGGCAACTGCAAAGAAAATCGCTTTAAAAATTTTGAAATATAAAAACTATCATGTCTCTGGAGAGCTCTGAGACTCTACCCTTGCTGATGCAAGAAATGTTTTCTCACTGTGCGAGATGTAAAAGATGTAAAAGATGTCAAGAGCCAACTGCATACTGTTGAATCAAAGTACTGTTTCACTATTTTCCCGTACTAACTGAACAAACGAAAGTCGGCGTTCGGTGCTTCCGGGCGTTGCGCAGAGGAGCGCCATTAATCAAATCCATTCTAATAATGGTGCACTCTTTCGGTGACATTCTAGCGACCTGACATTCAATGTCACGGTTCTGCTTGGGGAGGCCCTTGGGAGCGTTCCTGCGTTTCTGGTTGCTTGTCATGAAAATTACGTTTCCCGTTTTTCTTTACAAACGCTATTATTCATTGTTGCCGGAGCCTTGCGTGGAGCCTGGGAAAGTTTGTTCTATTTTTATTTTCATTATATTATATTTTCTCGCCGTACTACCACGGCATCATCTTCGCACACAATGTCGCGGTGCGCACTGAGAAAAAAATGGCTTCTGATATTTGACGGAGGTTTATTGTTTTACGAATGAAAAGTTTTGTACCTGAGTACAAAAAAGCGAATAGACGGATTATTAGCACATCGTAAAAACAGCTCACCTTAATTTGTTTCACATTTCGTTTTTTTTTTTTCTAACTGTGCAACCAGTCCCGAGACTGGGCAACACACCGCGAGGAGGGGTGCAATGCAAAACGAGACAAGCAACAATTTCACAAACATCTGTGCGCTCACTCATGGCTTGAGCAGCAAGTCAGAGGCCCCTAAGTAGATTCTGCATCCGCTGTAGACTTGTAGGGGTTTGCTCGGTATCCCGATCCAAGTGAAGAGCCTTTCCGCTGCTGCCAGTAGGACTCCCTGCAGTTGTTGTTTGCAATTCATTTATGCCGATGTGTCCTTTCTATCGTCGCCCAGCACGAACACCAGCATCCGCCCCGTTGGGTAGTAAGAAATAAGTGGTCTTACTGTGGCACTCGGAGAAGACCATCCTGCCAATCAAGGACTTGTGCAAGGGATGGAGATTCATCTGATGATAATGATACGATGTTGTTAGGAGTGTTCATTGATGCATTTTTTCCACTTCAGGGGGGTCGTTCAGAGCACTGGCTACGGGTGAATCGGTGAAGACTGGTTTTGCTGGTTAAGAAAAGGATTCCGAGAGGGCATTGATGTCTTGTCGGAGACAATTTATTGCTCCTAGAAGTGGAAAAACGAGTCCCGCTTACTTTGGTCAATCCGGTATGACGGTATGACCGGGCAGGGTCACGTGAGTAGAAAGGTATGTCGGATCTTTGATGATGAGCTATGAAACTTAAGAGCGTACTTGCTCGCAACTGCACAATCAAAAACTTTTGCCAGGGCCAGAGCCAAATATATTTTACATTAGTTACAATGAAAATGCTGCAATGTAGTGCTAATTTGATAAGTAATTATTTAGTTATGGACGCCATTGTGTTTGCGTTTACGACGAAAAATAGTTCAACTGCAGCTGCTTTTTACTGCGGATAATCCAATCTTCCAGCTAGGATTACATAACTTTGAAAATAACTATAATCTGGAAAGTTGAAGAATGTTACCGTAGATATTTTATTGGATTGCCACCATTATGGTTTTTTAATTGACCGAAATCATGATTTTTCGGTATATTCTTGTCAAATCTCTACAAATAATGATAAAATTATATCTTACACACTTAATAAACAGTGTTATTCAGGCAAAGGCAAAGCCTTGCAATTGGAATATTCTCCAACAGTATCGGTTGGATCTTTTTACCAATGAAAGAGTGGAAACTTCGAGGCTGTATTTTTCACGAACAGAGGAACTGGATGTTTAGAATAGAAATTTCTTCAATCAGAAAAAACCTCTTACTACGAAATTTGCTTCAGACTACAGCGAAGAAATAACTCCTGTATTTAACTTATGGTTGTTTATGTTTTGATTCTGACATGACTTTATATCCTTTCTGACGAAAGCAGTTACCGGACTATTTTTAAATATTACGTCCGAGAAGACATTAAACAAAGTTGTTCACGCTTCGTCTCCGACTCATCAGTGCGTTAGCAGTTTACGCTGATCTCCTGATGCCACCTCGCTGTTCAACATAAACCGCTAAACAGACGTCAAGTAAATACTATTTTCAAATAACTTGTGTGCACTGAAGTGCAATATCTATCAATATTTCAGTATCTCTTGGATAGCGGTTTGTACTAAGCGCACCGCATGCTTAAGGGTTTATGTTGAACCACGATGTGGCATCAGCAGTTAAATTTAAAAGGCTAATGCACTGATGAGTCGAAGATGAAACGTAACACTAATGAAAATAGTCATGTGGATTTAGCAAAAACCGGTACCCAAACCATAAACCGAATAGAATCTGAGAACTCGGTGAAAGGCTAATTCAAGTGAAACGAGTAAAATCAGGTTTTTTAACTTTTCTCAGAAATGCACGAAACGTCGAAATCTAGCGATATCTCGAGAAAATAAAAACTTCTAAGTCGAGATTTTTTTAAACAAACATTTTTTTCGATGTCACACCAGATCTGGACGTTTCATGAATTTTCATATCATTTGACATCAAAATAAAATTTTCTAAACTTCGGAAATCTCAAAATATGTCTAAGTGCCAAAGGCGATATTGTTGCTATCAAAAAATTTTCAAGTTCTAAACTAATCTCGTTGTTTCATTAAGTGTTAAGGTATCTGACAGTACGAATTTTTGAAAGTTGGAGATTAGAGCGGTTAGTGGAACGAAACTAAACTATTTTTGAAAAGAAATATGAAAGTTCCCTTAAATTCCACTATAAGGAATTTTCAACTATTTCGTTACTATACTAACACATGGATCAATAAGGCCCGAGACTAAAGCAGAGATGGCGCTCGTAGTAAACCAGTAACCTCGTCTTTCTAGAGTACTAACCTTTGCTTGAAACGGGTCAAAATTTTAAGTCGATCCGACCAGAAACAGCTGAGTTATCGAGGTTGGAGTAAAGTCGTTTTGTAGTTTGTTTAAAAAATGGAAAAAAACCGAGTTTCGTGTTTTGATAAAACATTGTTTTTGATGGGTAAAAACACCGTGCAAGCGAAACAATGGATTGAAAAATGTTATCCGGACTCTTGTCCATCAAAAGCAACGATTTGCGGTGGTTCGCCGAGTTTAAACGTGGTCGTACCGACACAAATGACGCGGAACGCTCGGGTAGACCTGTGGAAGCCGTTACGCCGGAAAATGTGAGTGAAGTGACAAAAATTATAATGAAAGATCGTAAAGTGAAGCTCCGTGAGATTGCTGAGATGACACAGATATCATATGGAAGTGTATTTACTATCCTTCATGAAAAATTGAGCATGAAAAAGGTTTTTTTCCAAGTGGGTGCCGCGATTGTTTTCGACAATGACAATGCTCCCTGCCAATGTCGATGAAAACAATGGCGAAATTGAACGAATTGGGCTTTGATCTGCTTTCTCACCCCCCATACTCGTCAGATTTTGCCCCCAGTGACTACTGGCTCTTTACTGATCTTAAAAAAAATGCTCCAGGGAAAAAGATTTGGCTCAAATGAGGAGGTCATCGCTGAGACTGAAGCTTATTTTGAAGCGAAAGATAAATGTTTTTATAAACATGGTATTGAAAAATTGGAAAAACGTTGGAACCATTGTATCACCCTAAAAGGTGATTATGTTGATGAATAAAAAAAATTTTGCAAAAAAATGTTGTTTCCATTGTTAGTCTCGGGACTTATTGATCCATGTGTTAAAGTAATAGTGACAGACAGATACCAGTATTTCGAATGCTATTTGTATTCATCATCAGTGTATCAGTATAGAAGTCTATTTTACAGAAACAGACTTCTAAACTTTTTCTATTCTTTTCAAAAACGGTTCAAGAGTTTTTGTCCTTATTTTAGCGGCTATTTAAAGTGATGGTTTTTGCCCTTTTTGTGTGTAATGAATGCAAGAAGAGAAACGAATAAAACGATTAAAACCAGTAAATGAGTGAAAGAAGTGTAGATATTATATAGAGAAGAACTAGAATTAAGAATATTACCATGCAGTGGAAAACAACCAGAAAAAAGCTGAAGACAACACGTAAAAAAGGAATAAGTCTCGTGCACTTTAGCCCAAACCGATTTCCAATAAGTTCCGAAACACCTGAATTAAAGAAAAAAGAGTAAAACGACTGAAACGAGTAAAACAAGTACAACTGGATAAACGAAGAATACAAATAAAACGAGTAAATGAATTGAAGGAACAAATTAAGTATAACGAGTATAACGACTAAAATTAGTAAATTGATTCAAACATGTAAAGCTTGCTTCATTTAGAATTGGAACAAACTTTTGCTCATATTGTGGCGCTCCTGGTGGACGGATTTGGAAGCTCTTGGCGCCCACGTGTCGGGAATTTTGTCAGCTTCACGTATGATTTTTGACATTCCGAAAATCGACTGCACTTTGTAAACAATCAACATGGAAGCCGAAAGAAGGAAAAAAAATTGTGCACAGTTATTTGGAAAATCCATTGTGGTCTGCATCTAGGCTAGCGAAACAGCTGAATTTGCACAGAAACATCGTATGGCGCGTTATCAAACGGTATAAGAAAACATTGACGACGATTCGGAAGCCTCAAGCCGATCGTCGGAGTCGAACTGACGACCAGAAATTGCGTGGTAAAATTTTGAAGACGATTAAGAGGAATCCTAATCTGTCGGACCGTGATTTGGCCAGAAAATTCGGTGCTGCCCATAGTACCGTGAGGAGAACTCGACTCCGGGAAGGAATCAAGTCGTATCGAGCTAGCAAACAGCCAAATCGGACCATGAAACAGAATAGTGTGGTCAAAATTCGTGCTCGGAAACTATATGGCCAGGTGCTGACCAAGTTCAACGGGTGTCTTCTGATGGACGATGAAACCTGTGTCAAGGCTGACTTCGGTCAAATCCCAGGTCAAAAATTTTACTTGGCAACGGCTCGGGGGGATGTTCCAGCCAAATTTAAATTTGTTTTTGCCGACAAATTTGCAAAAAAAATTATGATTTGGCCGGGCATTTGCAGCTGCGGAAAAAAAACGAAAGTTTTCGTTACAAATTAGACAACGACATCGGAACTATACCAAAAAGAGTGTCTCCAAAAACGGATTTTGCCGTTCATTCGATCCCACGACCATCCTGTAATGTTTTGGCCAGATTTGGCAAGCTGTCATTACAGCAAAGCCGTTTAAGAATGGTATGCAGAGAAAGTGGTCCAGTTTGTTCCGAAAAACCTTAACCCACTCAACTGCCCCCAGTTCCGCCCTATTGAGAAATACTGGGCAATCATGAAGAGGAGACTCAAGGCAAAGGGAAACGTTGTCAAAGACATCAATCAGATGACGACCTGGTGGAATAAGATAGCTAAAACGATGGACGAAGAATGTGTGCGCCACCTACTGAGCCGTGTTACAGGAAAAATTCGAGAATTCCTTCAAAACCGTGACGAATAATTTTATCCGTATTTTTTCTTAAAAGTATGAAGAAAACGCTACATTTGTATAAAAAAAGATCTTGAATACAATAATAAATAACTGAAATACAGGCAATTGTCTTTGTTCCAATTCTATTTGAAGCAAGCTTTACAATGAAAACAACCCGTGAATGGGTGCAACAAGTATAACAAGTTAAACGAACAAAACTGGCCAAATAAATTATACGAATGTAAAAAGTAAGCAAGTATGAATAATTAAAATAAGTAAAATGAGTATAAAACGAATAACGAGCATAAGGCGATTAACGAGAGAGTAGAGTATAACCAGTAAGTGAGTAAAACTAGTACAACGAGTGCAATGTTCAAAACAAGTAAATCTAGTAGAAAGAGTAAAGCGAGTTAAGTAATCAAAAGTTGAATTTAAGAGAAATGAACAACAGTAAACGACCAAAATGAATAAAATTAGTAAAAATGGTTGAACACTTGAAAGGAGTAAAACCTATAAACGAATAGACGAATGAAACTTCATAATGAATTAGTAAAGCACCTAGAACAAGTAGAACGACTTGAATAAATGAACCGAGGATGACGAGTAAAATTAGTAACACGAGTAAAACGAGTAGATCAAGTAAAACGAATAGGACGAGTAAAACTAGCAGAAAGAATAAAGTAATCTGCATAATTAAAATTAGATAAATGAGGAAGACCAGTAAAACGTATAAAGTAAAATGAGTATAGTAATTAATAGCATAATGCATAATGAGAGTAACGAAAATTAAGAATGTAACTAGTAAATGACTTAAACTAGTAAAACGAATAGAGTGAATTAAACAAGTACAATGAGTAGAAAGAGTATAAAAAGCATAACGAGCAAGAAGAGAATAATGAGAATGAAGAGTACAGCCAGTAAGTGAGCAAAACCAGTACAACGAGTAGAACGACAAAAACAACTAGAATTAGTACTAACGGTTAAACGAGTAAAACGTGTAAACGAATAGACGAACGAAACTTCATAATCCATTAGTAGTAGTATACTAGAACAAGAAAACCTGTTTTAATCCACCTAGTGGTGTAATGATGCCTTTCTCATGTACATATAATATTGTGGTATTCTATTCAAAAATTTTCTCTTCGATTTTTGAAAAAAACCAAGTGATTGTTTATGCATAACATACAGAATAAACCAGTGCTTTGATTGCGTAAGCCATCCTTAACCGGTATAACCGAAGTCGGTTCGTACGGCCACCAACTAACATGACACACAAACTGTTCTAGTACGCACCCTATAACTCCGGATTCGGAAGTCGGATCCGGATGAAATTCTGGAATTCCGTATGGGACTGGGAGATCTTTCATTTGAATCTAAGTTTGTGGAAATCGGTCAAACCATCGCTGAGAAAAGTGAGTGAGATCCATTTTGATATATATGACCACTATTTCTGGTACTTCCGGAACCGGATACCGGGAACCAGGATAGCCGGAATCGGTTTGTTTAGTTGCCTACTGATAATGACTATCGATTTGTGTAGTTTTGAGACCAGTTTTCACGTTTTTTGTTTCGCCGGTTTAGGTGACGGTGTACAATATTGAACACACTTTACCCTATAATTCCGGAACCGGAAGTCGGATCCAGATGAAATTCAAAAAAATTCCGTATGGGACCACGAGACCTATCATTTGAATCCTAGTTTGTCAAAATCGGTTCAGCCATCTCCGAGAAAACCTAGTGAGATTATTTGACACATACACACACACACACACACACACACACACACACACACACACACACACACACACACACACACACACACACACACACACACACACACACACACACACACACACACACACACACACACACACACACACACACACACACACACACACACACACACACACACACACACACACACACACACACACACACACACACACACAGACATTGCTCAGCTCGATGAACTGAGTCGAATGGTATATGACACTTGGCCCTCCGGGCCAATTTTCACTAGTCGGTTTTTCAAGTGATTGCATAACCTTTCTATATGAGAAAGGCAAAAACGAACAAGAATAAATGAAACAAGAATGGTGAGTAAAATTAGTAACACGAGTGAAACGAGTAGAGCGAGTAAAAACGTGTTGAGCGAGTAAAACGAATGGGACGAGTAAAAACGTGTTGAGCGAGTAAAACGAATGGGACGAGTAAAACCTGCAGAACAAGTAAAATAAGTTGAATAATTGAAGCTAGATAAAGAGAGTAACGAAAATTAAGAATGTAACTAGTAAATGACTCGAATAGAATTAGTACCAACGGTTAAACGAGTAAAACGTGTTAATGAATAGATGAACGAAACTGCATAATCCATTAGTATAGCTAAGAAGCCAGTAGAAAGAGTAAAATAAGTTGAATAATTGAAGCTAGATAAATGAGACAAGCCAGTAAAACGTAAAAAGTAAAATGAACATAAGTGGAGTAACACAAATTAGGAATGTAACTAGTAAATAACTTAAACTAGTAAAACGGGTAGAGTGAATTAAACAAGTACAATGAGTAGAAAGAGTATAAAGAGCATAACTAGAAACAAGAGAATAATGAGAATGAAGAGTACAACCAGAATGTGAGTAAAACCCGTAAAACGAGCAGAACAACTAAAACGAATAGAATTAGTAGAAACGGTTAAACGAATAAAACGTGTAAGCCAATAGACGAATGAAACTTCATAATAAATTAGTAGAGCAACAGGAACAAGTAAAACGACTAGAATAAGTAAAACGAGTAAAGTGAGTAGAGCGAGTACATCCATTAGAAAAAGTAAAATAAATTGAACAATTGAAGCTAGATAAATGAGAAGGACCAGTAAAATGAGCATAACGAGTATAAAAAGAGCATAAGTAGAGAAACAAAAATTAAGATTGTAGAGTAAAACTTGTAAAACGAGTAGAGCGAATTAAACCAGTAAACCACAGTAAAATGAGTAAAATAAGTACAATTAATATGACAAGTAAAACCAATAAAAACGAATAGAACAAACTGAATGAGTAAAACGAGTGAACAAGTGAAAGAAGCAAAATGAGTAGAAACGACTAGAACGACTAGAACAACTAGAACGACTAGAACGAGTTCAACGCGTTTACAAAGTAGACAAATTGAACTAGTTAAAATAGTGTATTACCCATAAAGAAAGTTACGACAGTAAAAAGTTTAGCTATGGAGAAGAAACCCATTAAAACGAGTAAAATACAAGGATAATTCTTTTAATATTACCATTGAATTCTGTTATAAGTAATATTAAAAAAATTATCCTTGTAAAATCATTCTGTTCAAACACTCAAACGAAAAGTTAACGAGTAATATGATTAAAACGAATAGAACAAGCAGAACGAGTATGACAAGAAAAATAAGTGAAAGAAGTAAGTACCTACGTCTGGATCACCCAGAGTTTCAGTGATCAGCATACCACAATGTGAACCAAATACAACAATGTTATAGTTCAAGGAATTATCCCAGTCTTAAGTACTGTGAAGAAATAACCTTCACATCTTAGAGCTAAGGCATTGTGGCTTATTAAATATTTTGTTAAATAAAAAAACCGTAAAAGTGACACGAGTAAAACTGGAACTTGTACGAGCAAATAATTCAACGAGATAAACGAGTAAACCAAGAGAAACGAGTAGGACGAATTAAACAAGTTAAATGAGTATAGAGAGCATAAAAAAGAAAAATATGAGCATAAACAAAATAGCAAGAGTGGATAGAACAACCAGTGAGTAGGTGATACAAGTACAACAAATTAAACGAACAAAATTAGAAAAATGAATTGAACAAAAATTATAATTAAGACGAATAGAATAACTATGACGAGTAAAATAAGTAAAACGAGTATAAATTGAATAATAACGAGCATAAGAAGAGTAACGAAAAAGGTGAGTATAACCAGTAATTTAGTGAAACGTGGAGAACGAGTGCAACGTAGTCAAGTAAATCTGGTATAAAGAATAAAGCGAGTTATATGATCAAAAGTTAGATTTAAGATACATGAGTAAAACCAGTAAAATGATTTATATGTGTATAACGAGAATAAAATGAGCATCGAACATAAGGAGGATGAGTAACGAGAAAGAAGAGTAATACAACCAAGTGAAAAAAAAAGTAAAACGAATGGAGCCAGTAGAAAGAGTAAAATAAGTAGAACAAGAATGACGAATAAAATTAGTATGATGAGTAGACCAAGTTGAAAGTGTGGAACATATGAAACAAATTAAACGAGTGAAACAAGTAAAATAAAAAATGAATTTAGCATCAATGAAAATACGAAAACAAAGAGTGTAGGTATTCTGAACAAACCCATTGAAACGAATGAAAAGGCTAAATCGAAAAAAGTGAACAAAACAGGTAAAACGAATCTGACGAATAAAATAAGTAAAACAAGTAGAACATAGAGCGAGTAAAAACAATTCAAACCTGCAGAAAGACTAAAACTAGTTGAAATATTTAAACGAATTCAATAAGGAAAGTCTGTGAAACGTTTACTTACAATGTGAATGAATGAAACAAGTATAAAAAAAATCAGAAGCGTGCTGAGAATAAAGAATATCACCAATAAGAGAGTAAAATCAGTTGAACGAGTAGAACGCATTAAACAAGTAAAAAAAGTAAAATAAGTAGAACGAGTACCACGAGTAAAATTAGTAAAACAAGTTGAACAAATAGAACCAGATGAACAAGTGAAGCATTTTGATGAATGAACCGAATTAAACGAGTGAAATAAGCCAAATGAGTTATTCGAGTAAACCGACTTGCAGGAGTAGAACGAATAGAAAGAATAGACCAAATAGAAGGGAGCAAAAACTGTATTAGTAAAAATCATTTGAACAAGTAAAACAAGTAGGACGAGTAAAATGAGAAGAATAAGTGAAACGCGTAAAATGAGAAAAAACTAATAAAACAAATCAAACAAATAATATAAGCAAAACGAGTGAAATAAGTAGAACAAGTATGTCGAGTAAAATAAGTGTAATAGAGTAGAAAGAATAGACCGAAAAGAAGGGAACAAAAAGTGTATTAGTAAAAATCATTAGAACAACTAAAACGAGTAGATCAAGTAGAACGAGTAAAATAACAAGTGAAACGAGTAAAATAAGTGAAACGCGTGTAATAAAAAAGACGAATAAATCGAGTGAAACAAATAAAACAAGTAATATAAGCAAAATGAGAAGAATAAGTATAACGAGTAACGAGTAAGGAGTAAAATGAGAAAAACGAGAGAAACGAATAGAACTAATAAAACAAATAAAACGAGAAATATAAGTAAAACAAATAAGATAAGTGGAACAAGTATGACGCGTAAACCTAGTTAAACGATTTCAACGAGTAGAACAAGTTGTACGAGTAAAACGAGTATACACATGAAACGAATTAAACGAGTGAAACAAGCAATATGAGCTTTCTTCACGTTTTGCCTTCGGCTCATCAGTGCTTAAAGCAGTTCAAATTGAACTGCCATCACCGCCTAACAGTTTAATTCGAACCGCTAAGCAGACGCAAAGTTTACACTATTAATGTAACGACTTTTTGCTATATGAGTTTATCGAGAAGAACAAATAATAGAACGAATACAGCGAGGTTTATTAGTATATGAATGAAACAATTTTAACTAATAAACATAGAAGAGAGAGTGTGCTATGAAGGTGAAAAGCATTAAAACGAGTAGAACGACCAAAATGAGTGAAATAAGCGAAACGAGTACGGCAAGAATAATGAGTGATACGAGTAAAACGTGTAAATGGGTTATACGAGCAAATGACTTAACTAAATATATGAGTGAACCAAGATAAACGAGTAAAACAAGTTACATAAATTTAATAAGTATATCAATAAAAACAATCATGGAGAGAAGAAGTAGAATGGATAGAATAACCAGTAAATGGGCGAAACTAGTAAAACGAGTAGAATGACTAAAACGAGTAAAATTAGTGAAACGTTTTAAACCAGCATAACGAATAAAGCAAGCATGATGAGTAAAATTAGCAAAAGGTTTTTAACGAATAGAACGAATAGAACGAATAGAACGAATAGAACGAATAGAACGAATAGAACGAATAGAACGAATAGAACGAATAGAACGAAAAGAACGAATAGAACGAATAGAACGAATAGAACGAATAGAACGAATAGAACGAATAGAACGAATATGAGAAGTATACGAATGAGACAAGTTAATCCAGCAAAAAGAGTGTGATAAGCATATGAAGAATAGCGGGAATAAAAAGCGTAGCCACTATGCGTAAAACCATTCAAATAGGTAGAATTTTAACCGAGAAAAATTAGTGAAAAAATACAATAAACATAAAGAACATACCACTTCTACTAGTTTTGAGACAAATTTAGAAGATTTTATGCGATTTGGCACGGCTTGTGGGTGTAAAAATGAGTCAAGCCAACAACTGAAATGGTTTTGAGCCCAATTTTGATTTTTTTACGTTTTTTGCTTCTCGCTTTATGTGATGGTATAAAATGGTTAACACTCTTCACCCTGTAATTTCGTTTGTTAAAATCAGTCAATCAAACCTCATGAGATTAGTAGTTATTTAGGCGTCATAATTATGATTTGCGGTTTGTTTGCGGAAAATTACATATAAAACTGTTTATTTTGCTGAGGCTGCAAAGCGTTCCGATAGTTCAATAGTTGACAATGGAATCACTTTAATTTCACACTGGCATATGAACCCGGTTCCAGCGTGCAATCAACTAAACTGGCGTCGAAAGTGACACTTTTAAAAACAGTTTTGCTGTTCGAGCTTCCTCCCGCCGAATACCGCCGCCAGCGACGCTGGGACGAGTGAAAAAATAAATATTGTCCTTTCATTATCAACTTCTATTTACTCTGTAAATAGAACCAGAATGAAACTGCGCAGAAGTGCCAACGATAAAACAATTTGCTGCTTCGCCGTCGCTTCGTCTATTGTTCTATCTTCCTTCACTGTAATGAAACAATTTTGAACGGCGAGGATTTTAATCGACCATTTCATTGCAGGAAATTTTTGTTTAATGTCATTGCCGCTTGCAATGAGTTTCCATCATTTCCAACCTTTTTCAAATCAGTAAGCAGGACCGACCGAAACACTCATCCATCCCCTACCGAAAATGGGCAACGCCGTCCGTTGCAAAACTCAATTGATTAAATAAACCAAAGGCTTAAATTTCAATACTCACGGTTCCACCAAATGCCAGTCTCATCGATCCTCATTGAATATAGGAGCAGTATGCGACCTCACGAACAATGTTTCTTCCGTGGGACGATGCACCGAGAGGGGGCAGGGCGACGGCGACGGCGACGGCGACACTCTGAAGCACACCAAACCCCTAATCAGTAGGTCTAATGGGAAGCGGCCCGGTTGCTATTCCGCCGGACTGATCCGGTACTGTTGCTGTTCAATATTGAGCACCGCGGAAAAGTTGTATCGCCGCATGTTAACTGCGATTTGATTCGATTTAATTAAACCCAGGTATTTCCGCACAAATTTACCGTACCGAATGGGTTTTGTGCCGTTGAATATCCATGTCGAAGTCTATTACCGCGCGGAATTGGCATCAGATGTGTTTGTGTATGTGTATGTGAGTTGAGTGGGATTCAGGATGCGACGGCATTAGTGGCGGCATGTTTTGTGCGGTTGAATTTCTCGTTAGTGCGGTTGTCCGAGCCTTCGGAAGGCGTTGCCACCCGCTCGGTGAGGTTGAAAATATAGCCGCAGAACTGGATGGGATTAGTGAGATGGTGAAATCCGCTTGGATCCGGTTCGGGTGAGACGGTGCGGGAGGTTTACTGGTGGGAAGTAATCATTTGTAGCGTTTGGAATTGGGTCATCATTGGGTTGCTATCGGATACGACTGCACGGATTTCTGTTTGAGTGATACTATCAGATTAGAAACGGATGAGTACCGATGCCGATGGATGTCGGTTCCGATAGGCGAATGCTTATTATCAGTCAATCGATTGTCGAGTGTTCAATTCAAGTTGCGTTCATGTACCGTGGCCAGAGCGGACAATGTTTGCCCGGAACTGAAGCACGTACTAGACGGAATTTGCAGAAGGAGTTGTCGGTTTACGATAAGATAATTAATTACGGCAACAAAACGAGAGATAAGATTAGCGAAATGGCTCATGTTTGAAAATAAAACTTGTGTGTGCGTGTGAATGTGTAAAATAATTTTTCTCATTTTTCTCAGAAATGGGTTGACCGATTTTTACTAACTTAGGTTCAATTGAAAGATCCAACAGGTTCCAAAAGAAATGCCGCTGGGTCCAACTTCCGGTTAGGGAGCTATAGAATGTTTAAAATTTCAAATCGTGATTTAGAGCGACGATTCAAAATAGGACAAATTATTGTTAATTTGCCATAACTATTAATATAAATAAAAATTTCCCAAAATTTTGTCGTGAATACGACTTACTTTACTATGGGGTGCCTTTTCAAAATTTACCCTCTGAGAGAGTGATAAGTTTTTGATCGTGAATATCTCTTGTTGTATTTAACGAATCAATATAATTTTTGCTACATGCCATCGGAAATATGATCACTATTTTATGATAAAATTTTCAGTTGTGTGACATAATCTCAAATAATTCAAAATTAAACTTTTCTGAAATGTTTGGTATAAACGAGTATCAAAGAAGATAATTCAGAGGGCGCGTTTGCCTTTCTCGTATTTTAGAAACTCATAGCTCAATGATCTGTGAAAAGATTTAAATAATCTAACTACCAATAGAATCGAAATTTTTTAAATTAAACGTGTATAGCAACAGCATTGAAGTATTTCAATAGCACACTATTGAAAAACCTGTCTTATTTGACCCATGTCAACACCAGCCAATCAGAACGCCAGCCTCAGAATTCTGAGGAAGAGAACAAAATATCTGCTGCTGTACAACAAATCGTTCGAGAAAAATGTTCCGAACAGTGCTTAATATCGTACTGAGTTCCACAAGTTCCTTCTGAAAGCCAGGAATGAATCCCGTACAGTATCCTGACAGTTTCTTTCACTGAAATGCAAATCCGAAATGAAATAATCGAAATTAAAAATCTGTATGCGGCTATTTTTATAGCCGTTAGGACCGCCCATTAGTGAAAAATCTACAAACGAAATCAGGTAAAAACATTGGTAAATCAGGTAAAAACATCGTTTGCATTGGTCAAAAAACAACGAAAAGAGGACAACGGTGGAGAGCATCGCACAAAATCAGCCGTTCTAATGGCTCTAAAAGTTTTCTAAAGAACTACTTTGATTTCTTCTTCGCAAATCGAAGGTAAATATCCTCAGTTTAGTGCAAATCTAGATCAGTTTGATTAGATTTGTGCACTTTTCGCTGTGTGAAATTCATAGGAATCGAGAACAAATGAAGCCTTCTTTGTTTTTGCGAAAAATGTGAAAAAGGGAAATGCTTGCATAATTCATAAAATTGATCAACTAATTGATATTTGGAAGAGTTAAGGAACATGTCAGTTGTTTTCGTATTCACGACATCCAGTTATGTCTCTGACATTACCCACCCGCCTTTTTTGCCAAACCGCAGTATCTTGATTAACATCTTTTTTATGGAAAATTCAGCATTCTGTCATGAATTTCATTGAAAATTATAATAATATCATCATTTCATGAAAATTTACATTACTTTGGAAATATGTAACTTTTTCAAAAATTATTTCTCTATTCAAAAAATTTGACAGTATTTTATTTTGGACTTCAGCTACAACGTATAAAAAATAAAAATAAAATAAGATATTTGAATTTTAAGTGTAATTTTCAAAACAAAAATAAAAAAAATGTCAACAGTACTAAATTTTTTTTAACATCGTCCTTATAATTACCTAAAACATTGCAGATGATACCAAATCGATCGAACCTACCGTTTCTGGGATATATATTATTGAAAATTTTCAAGGGATTTTATTGTCAGTCAGTAAGAGTAGAGTTCAAATGGCAATTGTTTCATTTGACCATAAATAACGCCTAGCAAAATTTGAGCCAAATCAAAAAATCTTCTATCTATGTACATAAAAATGTAAATTTGTATGTTTGTAACGCCATAACATTTTGCATACTTTAGATATGACTATATGGGCTGTGGACGTAACAAGTGCCTTTAAAAAGGGTGACAAAAGCTTTGGAAATATTCCAACATGCTGTAGAATACGGGGTAGGAAATCTATTTGTAACAATATCATGTGTAGCAAAACAATACCGCCAAGGTTTGGAAATTTTTCTAACCAAAGTAAAGTTCGCTGAGCACTGTGAATTAGAGCACAAACGAATTCTACTCCACAAAAAAAATTGTAAACTTATTTTCCCAAAACCGTGTGGTCCATCCTCCAAAACCTTCGGCACAGTTTTCAGAAAACTTCTTAGTTTATCGTTCATCTCAAAATTTCACTAACGAACAAACAAATCCTCTCAACTTGAGGTTAAATTATGCTATTTCTTCCAAAGTTAATCTCGAACAAGTTATAATAGACGTTGAAATAGGTCTAGAGAACTGTAACCTTTCTTTTTAGAAAATAAATGACGCCGACTATTGTACCTGAAGCCATTAAAAATACTCCAATAAGAAATCAACAAACTTTAAAGAAAAGAGAGCTACTAAAACAATTGCGAGAAAAGCAAGTTTTTTATGTTAAAACTGACAAAGGAAACAAAATTTTTATTGTAGAAAAAGATGATTATGACAATCTAACAACCCAAAAAATTCATGACGGACCTTATAGGAAATTGCGATCCGACCCCCTTCCAGAAATTATTGAAACATGGTCTTAGGAGTATTTGTGGGGGATGGATATAATGAGTGCCTCTAAAAAAGGAAGTTCAATGTGAAGTTGATAGATTTTTCCATAAAACCATACTTCAAATATTATTTGCACTTCAGATGATCCTAAGAGCAATTTTAAGGTGGGAGTGGGAGGGGATGGATAATTCAAGGGTCTCATCCAAGGGGGATGCAAAGTTCAAATGAAAATAACTCTTAAGATTACCACACCTTACTTAGCATAAGTAATTATTGCTATTCATAGGTTGCCATAAGGATATTGTAAGGAAGGGGAGGTGTAGTCAGTGTTTGCTAACAGGGAGAATTGGAGGCGAAATATATTGAATTTTGCAAAAATCGACATTTTTCGACAAGCACAGATATTTATAACAACTAAAAGACGATCGTTAGTATATTTCTACGCGTGAAAGGATAGCAAGTGTCGCTAATAAAGAAGCTAGAAGTCAAATTGTTTGAATTTATCAGCAAAGTTCCATTACAACTCAGTAAATTATCCCAAAACTTGGCTCAGGTACTTTTTGCAATTCATAAATGGTTAACAGTTCGGCTGAAAAGTTCGTATCGTTTAATAGAAACACACATTTTTTTGCCAAAATTCGTTTTTATTATTCAACATAATTGCCATCAGAGGCGATACAGCGATTATAGCGATCTTCCAACTTTTCGATACCATTTTTGTAGTACGATTTGTCCTTTACTTCAAAATAGGCCTCAGTTTCAGCGATTACCTCTTCATTGCTTCTAAATTTTTTACCAGCGAGCATTCTCTTGAGGTCTGAGAACAGGAAAAAAGTCACTGGGGGCCAAATCTGGAGAATACGGTGGATGAAGGAGCAATTCGAAGCCCAATTCGTTCAATTTCAGCATGGTTTTCATCGACTTGTGACACGGTGCATTGTCTTGATGAAACAAAACTTTTTTCTTCTTCAAATGAGGCCGTTTTTTCGAAATTTGGTCCTTCAAACGCTCTAATAACGCTATACAATAGTCACTGTTGATGGTATTTCCCTTTTCAAGGTAGTCTATGAAAATTATACCATGCGAATCCCAAAATACAGACGCCATAACCTTACCGGCCGATTGTTGAATCTTTCCACGCTTTGGGTTCGGTTCATCGCGTGCAGTCCACTCAGCTGACTGTCGATTGGACTCCGGAGTGAAGTGATGGAGCCATGTTTCGTCCATTGTTATATATCGACGAAAAAAAATCGGTTTTATTTCGATATAACAGCTCCAAATACTGCTCAGAATCATCAATTCGTTGTTGTTTTTGATCGATTGTGAGCTCACGCGGCACCCATTTTGCACAAAGCTTTCTCATATCCAAATATTCGTGAATAATATGTCCAACACGTTCCTTTGATATCTTTAGAGTGTCAGCTATCTCGATCAACTTCACTTTACGGTCATTGAAAATCATTTTATGGATTTTTTTCACGTTTTCATCGGTAACAGCCTCTTTTGGACGTCCACTGCGTTCATCGTCTTCGGTGCTTATATGACCAGTACGAAATTTTGCAAACCACTCACGAATTGTTGCTTCACCCGGTGCAGAGTCTGGATAACACTCATCAAGCCATTTTTTGGTATCGGTGGCACTTTTTTTCATCAAAAAGTAGTGTTTCATCAACACACGAAATTCCTTTTTTTCCATTTTTTTCACAATAACAAAAGTAGCTTCACTCAAAATGCAATATCTCACAAACTAATAATCAGACAGCTGTCAAATTTATACACGTATCTTTTGAAGGTTGGTACTAACTGAAAATGGTATGGATTTAATTCTAGTGGTGCCCTCTCATAGAAACGATAAGAACTTTTCTGCCGATCTGTTATAAGTGTATTTTTTTGTTTTTTCTCGACGAGCTTAGATATTCATTGCATTGGTGATCAAAAGGTTGGAATTCGGAGATATTGGTCGACAAACAAGAGGGGGAGGGAAAAGGGGGAGGTTGGAGTTGGTGTATTTAGATTTTTATCTCCCATTTTTTTTTTGTAAAATAAGAGAAGGGCAAGAATGTCATAGTCATCCTTTTTGAGTTTTAATTAGAACCTGGCCACATAGTTTCATGTATGCAAAACTCTCGTATTTTTTTTACATAGCAGTGCATTTTGCTTAAAAATTTAAAAAAAACAGTACAACGATTTTGAAACAAAAACAGTACATTTTGTAGCACGTATTTTATCTAACATTATTTCCCATTTAGGGTAATTTTTAGTTCAATAAAAACTAAATGAATACATGAATTAATCATCATTTTATTATTTGATTATATTGTTTATTTACCCCGGTTTTAACTTAATTATGGTCGTTCACCGAATCATCGTTTTTTTTAGAACGGGATATTCAAAACGATGGTTTTGATTTAGTGTATTCTGTCTTTTCGGTGAATACAATTTTCTTTTGTTTTAACTCAACAAAATTAGGAGAATTTATTGCTACGCTCTCTGAACATGAAAGAATAATGAAAAACCTATTTTTATCCACCTAGTAGTGTAATGATGCCTTCTCATATTACTCATTACATCATAAATATAACCGTGAAATTCGAAAAAACAACTGTTTATTGAATAGAAATAGGAAAATTTATTCGGACCTAATCTCACAAACTCTACAAATCCTGTTTACCCTGTAGTTCCGGAACCAAAAGTAGTATCCACAACAAATTAAAGAATTCCGTATGAAACTGTAAGACTTTTCTTTTGAACCTATAAGTTTGTGAAAATCGATTTGGCCATCTTCAAGAAAAGTGAGTGAGATCCTTTTTGCAGTTTTTAATCACCAATTCCAATTCTTCCGAAACCGGATTCATATCGAAAGATCTGGTTTTATGCGCCTTGGGGTGTGATGATGCCGTTTGCATATTATTTATATTCTCAAAAAAACGCCGTAAAACTCTTCTACATTCTTTTCATTAAATCTTGAATAAAAAAATAATGTTTGCTCGGGTATAAAAAAGCATACAAATTGAAAGAGTTTGAAGCTAAATTTAGCAGAAATTTTTCATTCCTTGTATCTTCGCTCTAAATGACGATTTTAAAAGTCACTGCTTTGTAATTGCCTAGTATTTTCAGATTGTTCTAAATTGCGGATAATTAGCTTGAGCCAAAATCGATCTTGATTCACTCACCTTTCCCTAAAACCACCTTGAAGTAGTGGCAGCAGACAAAATTGTACCAAAAAAATGACTTTGTTCCAATGCTTGCGTACGAATGGCAACAGCCAATTTACTGTTTCATGCATTGTTCGATGGTAATTTGGGATGTCAGCGTCCAGGATGTGACAAAGAGTTCCGTTTTCAGGCCACAAATGCAAATCGTTTGCCAAACTGTCGACAAACACGAACTTTTAATCGTGAAACTGTTTAAAACCGAGTTTCATGATGGATGTGCATAATATCGTAGATCAAAATACAATATCTTGTTGTAAATCTATTGTAAGAATGTATTATTTTTTATACACGAATATGTCGGTCTCAGAGGACGTAAATTTACATGATATTTCTAAGAATTTTTACCTCTCTCATATAGAAAGGTTACGCAATCACTGTGCAACCGACTTTTGAACCGAGGCGTGTGTGTGTTTAACGTTTTCTTTGCACTAACTTTTCTCGGAGATGGCTGAACCGATTTTCACAAACTTAGATTTAAATGAAAGGTCTTGTAATCGCATACAAAATTCCTGAATATTATTTGAATCCGACTTGTGGTGGAAATTTTTATGCGATAGGAAACGGGGCATTTTGACAGCCTCCGTGACGTCATCTGTGAACCGTTCTGCCGTTAGACAGCCAATACGAACTAAGTTTCGTCAATATTTCCGATCTTTTTGAACTGTATAAAATTCGATGAAAATATTTAGCAATTCATGTTCCAAAATTGGAGCCACCTTCCTTGTTGGGGGAATTCCATTCAATACCCAAGAATATTTCTTCCGAAAATGAAAGAAAATCGATTCGTTTTTTTCACCTTATTGTGTATTGAAGCATTCAGTCAACGCGATTATCATAAGAAAACATCCCGCTAACCTGACTTGCTGGTTAGTGCGGAGAAAATCACACGAATCCATCAAATTACCATCATATCTCAACGTACCTCCCCTCTTCGCTTCCCAGCCAGGGCCATCTGATAACCCCCCACCCTGGTCGAAGCAAGACATCATAATCCGACGATGGAATTATCTATATATTCCTGATGGTTGTGCAGTTAAAGTGATTGCCTTAAATCTACCGCACACACACAACAACAACCGAAGGCTCTGTCCTGGTGACGTACATTACATCCATTCCAGGACTCCAGGTTCACGATTGTATCCCACCGTCAAAACGGTACGAACGGGCACCGAACCAGCACCAACACAGGAGGGACACATCACCGGGCTAATTTACGACAATCCGTCTTGCGTTGAACGACTAAAGAGCGACCGATCCATCTTCTTGTTGGCTAGAGCCATGGCTGGTAAACTTACGTCCATACGCACATTTCAGTCCCATGGCGAAAGAGCCATCGTCAACCGAACGGAGCTTACCAAGCTGAACAATTTTTTTTACGACTGTGCGACTATATATAAGTCCATGGCAGTTTTTATAACAGAGTCCAATCATTATCCGTAATCATTCATCGTTGAGTGATTTTATTACTCATCGCCCTTCCGCGTGTCCTCAATCATTGCTGTGTCTGTGTCTTTTTAGCGTGGTTATCAAATCAATCGCCATTCATCAGTCAGGCTCGCGGGGGGTGGGAGCAATATTTTTCAAGCATTTAAGTTCAGCATAACTTCTTTGGTCCCAACAGTTCGTATAATCGAAATTAATCGTCAGGATACTGCTCCCGATATACCGGAAGAATTGGGTCATGAAAATGGCTGTCTTGACTGTTTGTGGCTTGACTTGCACTTCCGATTCCGAATCGGGTGTATTTTATTTCTCCGAAGATGGAATCCATTCCGGCAACCAACGTCAGCACCGGAATGCAAATTACTGAACCTCTGGAACATAAGGATAAGGCTCAACTTTGTCCTTTAGATTAGAGAGCAAGCAGTTCCCATACCAAGTTCCAAATCCGATTCGAACAAACATTTGTCTTACAACGACTTAGCAGCAAAGTAAGCCCGAAGACAGAGACAGACACAGAGAGGCAGAGAAACTACAACTCCGGTCACCGGGATGTTTGCTCCCCTGGGAGAGGGTGGATTTGATATGAATATCCAATTATTTAAAGTGATTACAACGGAATATGTACGGTATGACTTTTGATTTATCAAATGTTGCTAATGGTCTCGGTTCGGTTGTTGAAGGCAAACAGTATCTGGTAGGTTACAAATAGCAAACTATTTCATATGTCAGAGAATCCGACCGGAAATATGGGAGGCCGGATGGATTCAATTTCTCATACCCCTGGTAATTCTTCCCCCTAGGGAGGCTGAGGCTGAGTTCACAGATGACAGTTTGATGAAGAATTTTACCCTACTATTGCTTGCAAAGATTCCAATCCAATCGAGAACATTTCAATGCATCCCTCAGCAGGGTGAAACTAAAATCTTAGACTGCCAAAAGCTCCTGCGGGGAAAACCGGGATCATCTCGGGTATTTAATTGAGTGGCACATTGTTGACACGGAATCAGATGGTTACGGTGATTGAAAGCAATGGCGAAGATTTCCCTAACGAGATTGCTACCTAGCTTTTGCTCCAGCCGGCGGAACGGTTGATTGAAATGGAAATGAATTCCCTGGGAATAGTTGGCAACTGTAAATGGTTTGCATTGCACGATAAGAACCGGTGTAATTCAGTTATCATCTCCATTTTGCTTCGGCACGGTACTAGCAGGTTTTTCGTTCAGTTCACTTGATTCTTAATTACCGGTTGAATACCATGGCAAACACAAACTATTTTTTCAATAGTCATAAGGTCTATTCGAAACTTTTTGTTTCGGTTCAGTGCAGGTACGGGACGATCGAAATTAGCTCTGCGCCTAATTCGTATCATTGTTTTTAAATTAATTGATTTTAACAACAAAATTTCCAAAATTACAAACATGAATAATATCTTACAACATACCTGAACCAAACTGTGAAATGTTTCACACTTTTCCATTGGAAGAAATGGTTTTGAATTCTTCGGCAATCGTTTTTTTTTTCATTTAAAACAAACTCACTCAATTTTGGACACATTTTCGTCTCGAGATTTACAGTTCGTCCAAGTGCCGGTGAAAGAGGTGGGTACGGTGGGTAGCACTACCCACTCGAAAATTCCAAAGATGGATAATTATCCACCTGAAATTTCGAATAAAAAATAATGGAAATATTAGCATTATTCATAATAATAAGAGTATTTTTATTGTAATTCGGAATAATAAATAAAATCCAAGTTCTCAAGGATGCAGAAGATATACCGCAGAAATGTGAGACGTGACAAGGGTCATTTGAGCAGGCAGATATCTTTTAGTAACTTAACTTTTCCCTTCCAGCAAATGAGCCGAGCTTAAGCATCTCATCAATGCGAATCACTCGGGTCTTTGAGATACCGGAAAATGCCGATAAAGGTCTCTTACTCTTTACATTCCGAACCGGCAAAAAGAAGAATGCAGTAACAAGTAGAAAGTAACAACTTTTGGTAGTTTTGCCGGAATAGTAAATAGTAGAAGACCTTTATCGGAATTTTCCGGCACATGTTTAAGGACGACTCCTCTTGCAAAAAAGTGAATTTTGAGTTACTAAAAGATTTCTGCATGATGAAATGAACCTTGTCACATCTCACCTTCTATATCTTCACATGAAGAAAATCACTCAAAATATTTTGACGTAGGACTACGTTTTTTTTATTCAATAATATAACATAATTTCAAGGCACACTGCTTAAGCTCTAAGATGCCAAGGCTATTTTCTAATCTTAATTATCGACTAACTTAAAACTAGAATAGTATCATTAGGTAATGTCGTATCGGGGTTGCGGATTCTCGAAAATTCAACTTTCTGGTGGTAATCAGCAGTGGCCGGTGAATTGAATATAGCATGAGAGTCTTCCAGATGGCGTTGGTAAATATCTATGTTGGTCGCATCATTCAGTCCGTGTGGGTCCGCGGGAAAAATCATCAGGCTACGAAGACTCGGCGGGTTTCCCGCAGCCTTGTCATCGACTGGAGCGGTTCTCTGTTGTCGGTGATGGTGATGTTACTGAAGAGAATCAAAGAGAAGTGAATATTGTGGAAAACGAGGTAAAAAGGGGATGTGGGAACAGCATATCTAAATACGACAAAGATCTAATTAGTTGCCATCGAGATGATGAAAAGACAGGGGAAAGGAGAACGAGAAAGTTAGTGACAAAAAAAATTATCTTGTTTTTTCCAATAACGATGGTAGACAGGGACGGGGATCGAAAGAATCGGGCGGATGACTACGTTTTTGGTTTCTATACCGGTGTGCAAATTCAAAATACTGAGAACCGTACAAACAGTGCTCAGGTTTTAAAAATCTATATCTTAATCATTTTTCATATCATTACATAAACTGCATTGAAAATATTTCTACACTTGGAGTAGATGAATCTATATCTATAAAATCATATTTCAGATAATTGGCGATCGAAACTTCAGTTAGTAACGAAAATCTTTGTCATGGTTTCTTCTAACAAATACATACTAGTTCACGGTTTCCATTAAATTTATGCGTTTCATTGAGTGGGTTCGCTTTTAAGAAAATCACTCATACAAACCAAGATTCTGTATCGAATAAACTTGAACTCTGTGTGGTTCAGAAAAGAAGTAAAAGTTGCTAACACGTCGTTCAAACAGTCCAGGAACTAACCAGAAAAACATAATTTCGTGTGCAGGCATATTTTTTATTCATCAACATTATCATCTTCAAATGACATACAATCGTTCTAGCACTTTTCATAATTTTTCAGTACCATCCTTATAGAATGATTTGTCACTGGTCTAAACATCGACTTCCTTTGCGGCGATGACTGTCTTATTCGAGCCAAAAAGTTTTCGCTGCCGTGTCCCTTTCTAAACCGCAAATGACAATCAATCGCTGGGGCAAGGTAATTGTGAACAAGGTGGATGAGGAAACCGATCGCAACGAAATTCGTTTAATTTTTTCATTGTTTTCATTGACTCTATTCTAATGGAAATGACATTGTTTTTATGGCACGGTGCATTGTCTTGGTTAACGGTGAATCACTTTTGATGGTACTTTCCTGTTCAAGCTAGTCGATGTTAATTATACCCGAACATCTAAAAAACTTATGTCATGATTGTTCCAGCTACCTGTTACGTTTTCAGATGGCTTTCCCAGTCTGAATGCTGGTATGACTCCGGATAAAAATAGTGGATCCATGTTTCGTCCATTGCTCCATACCAACGCATTCCATTTTATTGCAGCAGACTTTTGTTGATTATGAGCGGCCGTGTTCGAGATCCGTTTGGTGGCGCGTTCAAAATTTGAATACCACAAACCTTCATTTTCAATGGATCCTAGTGGGGAAAACACTTCTCAAGCTATAGCTGGGCTTGCGCGTTGAAGCTGATTCAGTGTTCGTGGTGCTATTGATGTTAAATGTTCTTTGAAGGTTGGTACTTTGAATTGAAAACAAATATTGGCAGTGATTTTGAAACCAGGTTAAACCTTAGATGCGAAGTTTTGTTTAAAAACTTAGTACCGAAAACTCTTTAAACTTCTAATTACGCTTTTCATGAAAAGTTTCATAGAATCAATATTTTATTTAAAAAAAACGACTGCACTTTTTAGGGATAAATATCATTTCCATTAGAATAGAGAATTTTTTTTTTTTTTTTTTTTTCAAATAAAATTTTTATTAGGCTCATTTGCTTTAGCTTAACGTGGCCGATTGTCTTGTTGTTAGGGGGAGAGAAAGGGATGCCGTATTACGGGGCGGCATACTCCCCAGTTAGTAAGGGGACATAGGGAGGGTGGGACCTACACAGTATTGAATTGAAATTTGAATACATCATTGGTTTGTGGCATACATCTTTTAGACACATTTTGCGTTCGATGAATCTTCATGTTTTTCAGCTTGTAGCAATGAAGAGATTATTCTGGATTGGGATGCTTCGTTGGTGTGTTCTGACGTTGATGTGACGTTTTTGGGTAGCTTCCAGCAACTCAGTCAGTTCAAGGCAGGTGCATGCTCCGAAGCATCGTTTACACAGGCCATACTTCCAGCAACGTAAAGAAGAGTGCGGTAGAGCTGTAGACGAGAAAGAGATAGGGAGAGCACTAAATTTGAGCATTGATAGTTTTCAAGAAGTTATAGATGAGAGTCATATAAGGAAGATTTCGAGTTGCCAAGACGTCGCGGACTGGTACGAAGGGTGGTATACCTCGGGCCCGAAGGGAACCTATGAGTTGGGACCTGGCATCACAATACTCGACACATGTCCAAACAACATGTTCAATGTCATGATAACCCTCACCGCAAACGCAGACACCACTCTCAGCGAGCCCCACACGACGGAGATGCGCGCTGAACATATAATGATTAGACATGAGCCTTGACATTACATGAATAAAGTCTCGGCTCACGTCCAACCCCCGGAACCAAGCTTTCGTCGATACCTGTGGGATTATTGAGTGTAACCATCGTCCCAGAGTTCCACTATTCCATGTATTCTGCCAGCTAGCTAGAGTTTTCTGACGACAGCAACTGAAAAATTCATTGAAGCAGATTGGTCTTTCATAGATATCACCTTCTAGTGCGCCCACCTTGGCTAACGAGTCCGCCCTCTCATTGCCCCGTATGGAACAATGTGAGGGGACCCAAACCAAGGTAATCTGGTATGATTTTGCAGATAAGGCACTCAATTGTTCCCGTATTTTCCCCAGGAAATACGGTGAGTGCTTTCCAGGCTTCACTGAACGGAGAGCCTCAATGGAACTGAGACTGTCCGATACAATGAAGTAGTGATCTGTGGGCAGAGTGTCAATGATCTCAAGGGTATACTGAATTGCAGCTAGTTCTGCGACGTAAACTGAAGCTGGATCACTGAGTTTATAGGAAGCGGTGAAATTTACATTGAATATACCGAAGCCAGTGGACCCGTCTAGATATGATCCGTCAGTGTAAAACATTTTATTACAGTCGACTTCTTTAAATTTATTATTAAAAATTTTTGGGATCTCTTGAGGGCGTACAGGATCCGGGATTCCACGAATTTCCTCTTTCATGGATGTGTCGAAAAACACAGTAGAATTAGAAGTATCCACAAAATGAACACGATTGGGAACAAACGAAGAAGGATTTATATTCTGAGCCATGTAGTCAAAATACAAGGACATAAAACGGGTTTGTGAATTAAGCTCGACGAGCTTTTCAAAGTTTTCTATCACCATCGGATTCAAAATGTCGCATCGGATTAGCAGTCGATATGAGAGATCCCAGAACCTGTTTTTCAACGGTAAGACGCCCGCCAGCACTTCAAGACTCATCGTATGGGTTGATTGCATGCAACCCAAGGCAATACGTAAACAACGATACTGAATTCTTTCCAGTTTAATGAAATGAATATTCGTAGCGGAGCGGAAACAGAAACATCCATATTCCATTACTGACAATATCGTCGTTTTGTACAACCTGATCAGGTCTCCTGGGTGAGAGCCCCACCAAGTTCCGGTTATTGTACGAAGGAAATTGATTCTCTGTAGGCATTTTCGTTTCAAATACCTAATGTGACATCCCCAGGTACCTTTGGAATCGAACCAGACCCCGAGATATTTAAATGTGAAAACCTGAGCTATGGTTTCACCCCCTAGTTGAAGCTGTAATTGCGCAGGTTCTCGCTTCCTTGAAAATACAACCAGCTCAGTTTTCTCCGTAGAGAACTCGATACCCATTTGAAAAGCCCATGTCGACAAGTTGTCGAGGGTATCTTGCAATGGTCCTTGGAGATCGGCAGCTTTGGGTCCTATAATAGACACAACACTGTCGTCGGCAAGTTGTCTTAGCGTGCAAGATGTGTTGATACATTCATCAATGTTATTTACGTAAAAGTTGTATAAAAGGGGGCTTAAGCATGAGCCCTGAGGAAGACCCATGTAACTGAATCGCTTTGTCGTCAAATCACCATGCTCAAAATGCATGTGTTTCTCGGACAATAGATTATATAAAAAGTTGTTCAAAACTGGTGAAAGACCATGCTGATGCAACTTCTCAGATAGAACGTTAATGGAAACTGAATCGAATGCCCCCTTGATGTCGAGGAAAACTGATGCCATTTGTTCTTTACGAGCAAATGCCATTTGAATTTCTGTTGAGAGCAACGCTAGACAATCGTTCGTTCCTTTGCCCCTGCGGAACCCAAATTGTGTACCTGAAAGCAATCCATTTGTTTCGACCCAATTGTCTAGACGGAAGAGAATCATTTTCTCCAACAATTTCCGAATACAGGAAAGCATAGCAATCGGCCGATACGAATTGTGATCGGAGGCTGGTTTTCCAGGTTTTTGAATAGTAATAACTCTCACTTCTCTCCATTCGTGTGGGACAATATTACCCTCGAGGAACTTGTTGAATAAATTCAGCAAGCGCCTTTTGGCAGAGTCGGGCAGATTTTTCAACAAGTTGAATTTAATTCTGTCTAACCCCGGGGCTCTATTGTTACACGACAAGAGCGCAAGTGAGAACTCTACCATCGAAAACGGTGTTTCGTTTGTATTCAATGTCGCGACGCGGGATATCTTCTGTTCCGGAACAGAATCAGGACATACTTTCTTAGCGAAATCAAATATCCAGCGGTTAGAATATTCCTCGCTTTCGTTCGCGTGATTTCGATTGCGCATGCGACGGGCCGTATTCCAAAGAGTGCTCATTGCTGTTTCTCTCGTTAATCCGTCAACAAACCTTCGCCAGTAACCGCGTTTCTTAGCTTTAATCAGACTTTTCATTTGAAATTCTAACGCCGCGTATTTCCGATAATTATCTGGAGTTCCGTTCCTTCTAAACGAGATGAAGGCTGAAGCTTTTTTCGTTTTCAGCTCTGAGCACTCTTTGTCCCACCATGGGTTGGGAGAACGCATACTAGTTTGCGCGCTAGGTACTCGTTTCGTCTGAGCTTGAATTGCGGTGTCAAGAATCAAGCCAGCCAAAAATGTATACTCTTCCTCCGGAGGAAGCTCCTGTGATGTTTCCAGTTTCTCAGACATCGAGCTCGCGTAACGTTTCCAATCAATGTTTCGTGTGAAATCGTACGAAACATTGATTGTTTCCGATGGTCTTCCACGGTTGGTGATAGAAACTATGATCGGCAAGTGATCGCTACCGTGAGGATCACAGATTACCTTCCACTTGCAATCTAACTGTAGCGAAGTCGAGCAAAGGGATAAATCCAGCGCACTTGGTTGTGCTGGTGGTCTAGGGTTCCGTGTCATTTCTCCCGTGTTTAGAATTGTCAAATTGAAGTTGTCACACAGATCTTGAATTAACGAAGAACGATTATCATCATATAAGCAGCCCCATCCTGTACCATGCGAGTTAAAGTCCCCTAAAACCAGCCGCGGTGAAGGAAGAAGTTCTATGATGTCTGCAAGCCGACGATGCCCTATCGAGACTCTGGGAGGAATGTAGATAGAAGCTATACATAGATCTTTGCCTTTAATATTAATTTGGCAAGCAACAACTTCAATTCCCGGCGTCGAGGGGAGGTTAATACGATAAAATGAATAGCACTTTTTAATCCCTAAAAGTACTCCTCCATAAGAGTCTTCTCGGTCCAGGCGGATTATGTTAAAATTATGGAAGTCGAGGTTGATGTTAGAAGTAAGCCAAGTTTCACTCAAGGAGAATACATCGCAATTATGAGTATGTATTAAGTGTTTGAAAGAATCAAGTTTTGGGATGATACTTCTGCAATTCCACTGAAGCACAATGATCATATCTTCGATTCTCAGTGGTAAATTATCCATCAAAAGATACGATCGCTGCAAGGAGGGGCCATTGTTCAGTCAACTGTTTTAAAAATGTCCTTACTGTTGGCAGTAGAGCAGTTAGGAAGCTTTTCAGAGGATCAGTAATATTGAAGGCTGTTAATATCCAGTCCACGATATCAGAAAATTTCAATAATCCAGCGTTTGTTGGATTTTCTGGTTGTGCTTTGGGGTCATTCGGGTTTTTTGATGCCCCAGGAAGTGCTGGGTACTCCTTATCATCCCTAAGTTTTTTGAACCCAGGAGGTGTTTGCTTCGGTTTTGAGTCAGCACTTTTTGTTTCCGTTTGGTTCTTTTGTGACGAAGAGGACAGTCTGAGGCCTTTACGAGGAAGCTTGGGAGAAGCCAGATTTTGTCTTTTCCTGCTTCCTTCAACCTGTGTGTAGGAAGGTCCTTCGCCTGGGTCGTCAGAGGTATCCTCTTCAACTGGCAAGATTGCAAACGGGTTCTCAGGGGTCGATGGAGTGGTTCTTTTTAAGATTTCCGCATAAGAACGTTTGGAACGTTCTTTCACGGATCGCTTCAATTTCTCCGCACGCTGTATGTACGTAGGGCACACCGAAAGATCATGAGGATTCTCCCCGCAGTAGCAACACTTTTCCACTGCTCTTCTGCAGAGATCGTCCTCATGGGCCTCTCCGCATTTGCCGCATCGCAGTTTGTTGCAACAATAGGTTGCCGTATGACCTAACTGTTTGCAGCTTGTACAATGCATTACCCGCGGTACATACAGCCGAACAGGTAGACGAACTCCACTCACTACCAAGTAATTTGGAAGTGCAGATCCGGCAAAAGTCACGCGAAATGAGTCCGATTGGTAAAATTTACCATCTATCGATTTGGAGTGCAATTGCTTGCACTCCAAAATTTTCACTGGATGAAGGTCGGGGTTTTTGAAACGGCCTACCCCGTCCTTCATCAGATCTTCGATTGTCAGACTTTCGTCACGGACCACACCGTCGATCTCCACCACATGAGACGGGACGTACACGCGGTACTCCTTCGTGAACAACTCGCTGGTAGCAATCGCGTTTGCTTGCTTCAGGTCGGACACAACAACGCGTAACTTGTTTGGCGAAACCTTATCTATTGTTTTTATTGCCGAGTAATGTTTTTCCAGGTCCCGAGCAATATTTAAAACTCTGAGAGACTTTAATTTGGGCCGGAAGTATACCACCCACGGACCCCCCGAGCCATCGTCTTGGTAAACTTTTTGGCGGGCAGGCAATATCTTAGAGGGAGATGGAGGCATCGGAGAGGGAGATGGCATCGGAGAGGGAGATGGTATCGGAGGGGGAGATGGTATAGGAGGGGTAGATGGCATCTCGGAAGCAAACTCAGCCTCTAAATGTTCTTCGTTCATTCGTTCAGCTTCGCCCTCCTCCGAGACACCCCCACTGTCATCAATATTCATATTTAAAGTGCGGGAGTAAAGACGTCTCCCGCACTTGAAATGAGAAAGAAAGAAATAAAATGAAAAGAAAATATATGAATAGTAAAAGTTGAAAGAAAAAGTTTGAGAAAATACTTAACAGTATGTCACGGTAAGCTGTTAGGTGAGTTGCTCCTTCACTCCTTCGTTGTGCTTCAGCGTGACCTTAACTCAGGATTTGGCTGCTGCGATGCGGGTAGCAAACAATAGAAATAACTGCTGCCCGAGGATAGCACAATAGCGTCTACTGTTGATACCGATACAAAACCGGTGCACAGACAGAACTCACTTGCGGGGATGCTACTTTTTATCACTTTTATTTAATGCCTATACTACAGCCTCTGCTGTGATAGGCACCTTCGTCTTACCGATGTCGATTGTTAAAAAAACGCGTGTGCTCACTTCGAACATTCGGTTACGAATGAGAATAGAGAATTGCTTCGAAATAGTTGGTCGTTCTTCGCAGTATGAAAAATTATCCACCTGAGTCTAACATGTTTCATCGGCCCTGGTTCGTCATGTTTCTGAATACTAACTAATCGATTCGTCTCAAAACATGATCAATATTTCACACAATTACACTACTATTGAATGCTGGATGACTTCATGATTAGTAATATTAACTTGTCACTTGTTTAATTAACTATTAAAAGCTACCCGACAAGCAATAAATGTCTTCAAAAATGTGATATGAAAGTTTTTCACATAGTTCACTTGATTGCGCATAATGTTACAAAAAAAAATTTCTTCTTCAAATTATCATCAACAAGTTTTTTCTTGGTATCCGTGGCATTAGTACTACTAGCCACTTTTATTGCTTGTCGAGTAGCTTTTAATCGTTAATTAAACAAGTGACAAGTGAATATTACTAATCATGAAGTCATCCAGCATTCAATAGTAGTGTAATTGTGTGAAATAGTGATCATGTTTTGAGACGAATCGATTAGTTGGTATTCAGAAACATGACGAACCAGGGCCGGTGAAACATGTTAGACCCAGATGGGTAATACAACTGTTTTTTTTTACAACTGTTTCAGCTTCGAATATTACCAGAAAGAGCGTGGTAAATACCAATGGAATAAACATTGAGACAAATCTAGTAGCACTGGTTCCTTTCCGCTATATGTCAATATAACGCTGTTAAGTATGTGTGTTTTATCGGCTATGCACAGAGATGCCAGATATTTTCATAGAACCTGTACAAATCTGTATTACGTTTAGGAAATCTGTATAAAATCTGTACTCTGATATAAATCAGTATGCGAGTTCAAAAATCTATACAATACAAATAAATCTGTATAAATGGCATCCCTGGCTCTGCATATTTAGCAGGACTAATGCCTAAATAGTAACAATTCCTTTTTTTCTTAAAGTTTACCAAATTAACTGCAAATCGAATTGTTGAACTGAAAATCGAATCAGTTTCGAACCTGGTATTTATATCAGGTTTGCGAAACCAACACAGTTTCGTGAAAATTGTTTGTTTGATGAAACTGCCCTGGGTCAGTATAAGTTTTCTCAAGCGAAAACGACGTAAAAAAATGAGAATTAAAAAATCTAAATTAGCAAAACTAAGATTTTTTAAAATAAATATTTATTGGAATATGAGTTAAAATTAAATTATTAAGATTTAAATTGGGTGTTCAGACAAAAGTGGTGACTTTTCAGTCCTATTATATACATGATTTGGTTACTACCATGAAGACACCATTTGCTTCCGCAATTCCGTGGTTTTTATGTAGGGAAAATTGTAAACTAACTTGTATTGTGTAATGGGGAAAAGGAACTTATACACTTCAGTCGGTGTCGCACCGCACGCGCCTACCTAGAGTTTCATTGATTCACTAACAGTCTTTTTAAAGACTTACAATTAATCAGCCTTTCTCAAGGCTATACAAAGAGTGATATTCTAATATAATCAGTCTTTGTCAAGACTAAGAAATTAATCAGCCTTTTTTTAAGGCTAGCTATTCTTAGAACTATTCTTCGAACTAATCAGTCTTTATTAAGACTACCACAAAATCAGTCTTTATCAAAACTTTTCCAAACTACGAGTCTAATCGAACACTAATTTAGCCTAGTTAATTTAATTTCAAATTTCATTCATTTCAAAAATGCCTGCATCCAACGGGAAAGGCTGTTGCCTAAAAATAATTCAATACGGAATAAATCACAATCCGTTATTCAGCATTTTTATAATAACATTCACAATCTAATAGAATCTGAATGTAAAAATAAAAGACAACGGACGCATTTCCCGTCCGGTGATTCTATGCCGTCTAACAATATTTACGAGATTCTTCCTGAATCCGATTGTAGCGACATAGAAGAAAATTCTTCAAAAATTCCCAAAATGGACGCTTGTCGTTCTGGGAAGAAACATCAATCTATGCCACCAGTGACGGTGATGATTTCCGACTTCAAAGCATTCCGTACTGAGCTTTATACTTTTCTCCCGGAAGTAAAAGTCTCATTTCAAAGCGGACGAAGAGGAGAATGTCGAGTCTAGGTTGATCGATTGGAAGATTATGAACGTCTTATCCAATATTTGTCCGAGAAACTTCATAAATTTTATTCATATGATATGAAATCAGACAGACCCTTATGCCATTCGCTTCTTTAAACGAAGTCGATCTAGGCGATATAACTGAAAATAAAATGATCTACCTATAAGATCAACTTTTTCAAATGATCATCCAAATGAATTCGACTTCATCACTTTTTGAAGCATTTCATATCGGATGGCAATTTGCAAATAATATTATAATGAATTTAAAATTTAACAGTGATGTAAAATAATTTTTTGAATATTTTAAATTGGAGTGCTCGATCTTAAAAATCGAGTGAAGATGAATTTTATAATTTTCTCAAAGTTCACAAAATCCATATTGCCATTGTGACAGAAACTTTTCTTAAACCAAATGTCAAACTGAAAAGTAATCCACATTATGTGGTTAATCGATTTGACAGGTTTACTGGAATGGGTGGTGGAGTTGCCATTTTTGTCCAACGGCAAATTAAACATCGAATTTTACCTTCTTTCAATACTAAAGGTATTGAAAGCTTGGGAATCGAAGTTGAAAAATTTTCCGTCGATCAAAACGTGTTCGATTTGGTTTTCGGTCTGTTGGTCAGGTGATCTCCAGGTAGCTTTATGGATATCCTTTTTTTTTTACAAGGTGAAATGCATTTACGCACGGAGTGTGGGACTCTCCACAGGACTACCCAACTGTTGATTGGAATTACCCACTAAAACACCTTGGATCTCCAACCCTACCTCCCCGGCACCACCGCTAGGTATTACTTCGGGGTGGAAGGCTATTGGTGCTCACAGCACCCTCCCCAGATTTATGCAGAATGGGGATCAGCATCCTGCTCTCGAGGGATCGATCAGTTGGATGACGAGGTAGGTCCAGTGATTCCGGCTGGAGGGTAACTTCCGCTTCACTGGCGCCTCGACGACCCAGAACTGATTCTACGTCGCGGATCTACTCGACTAGTCTCCGCTAAAAGATCTAGTCTACACCGACGGAGGGTTCCCCGACGAGGGAAGTCCTCCCGAACCGACGCTTACGGTGCGCGTCTACGACCCGACCGAAAGGATGCCTAAGTCGATCCAATGATTCCGGTTGGAGCGTGACTTCCGGTTCACTGGCGCTCAGACGATCCTAGCGGTACCACGCGGCGATCTACTCATCTAGTCCCCGACAAAGGATCTAGACTACTCCGACGGAGAGTTCCCCGGCGAAGGAATTTCTCCCGACACCGAGTCTCTTACACCACACGGGACACCCGAAGGAGTGCCGAGGTCGGTCCAGCGATTCCGGTTGGAGCATGGCATCCGGTTCGCTGGCGCCTCGACGACTCGAGTCGGTGTTGTGGCGACTACTCGACTAGCCCCCGCCGAAGGATCTAGCCTACACCGACGGAGAGTTCCCCGACGAAGGAGGCTCTCCCGAAACCGACGCTTTCGATACCCGTCAACGCCCGACCGAGAGGATGCCTGGGTCGATCCAGTGATTCCGGTTGGAGGATAGTTCCGGTTCACTGGCGCCCTGACGATCCTAGCAGTTTTACGTACTACTCGTCTAGTCCCCGACGATGGATCTAGACTACTCCGACGAAGAGCTTCCCGGCGAAGAAGGTTCTCCCGGATCGACGTTTATTCGCTGATCCCTCTTGAGCCTACTACGGTTGCACGCGGTTAGCGGTCGCGGCTTCCTGTTGTTGATCCGCACTCCATTTCCGCTGCAATATGCCCGCAATTTGGGATGCCGCGGTCGACACTGCGTTCCAGTTCTCTACGCAGTGGCACATTCTCTGGATCAGGTTTTCCGGTGTGGTGTCCATGCCACATGCCTCCAGTAGCTCACTCCTTTGAGGCGCGAAACGGGAACATGCGAACAAGACGTGTTCAGCCGTCTCGATCTCGTCTGAGCAGCCAGGACATGCAGGGGATGTCGCGTGGCCGAACCTGTGGAGGTACCATCTGAAGCACCCGTGGCCTGTGAGGAATTGCGTCAGGCCGAAGTTCACTTCTCCGTGAGGTCTATCTAACCAACTCGAGACCCTAGGTATGAGCCGATGTGTCCACCTACCCTTGGTTGAGCTGTCCCACTCTTGTTGCCATCTGCGTAGAGAAGCTGCTTTGGAGGTCCTACGGGCGTTCCTGTCTCCTCGCATGCTGTAGCGCTGTGGATATCCTTTCGGGGAAAGAAGGTGCTTCTGACTACCATTCCTCGGGAGGCCGCAAAGTTGACACACCGTTGGCCGTTGTTATTCGATGCGGCATGCAGGCTGTTCGGCCCGATAACCGGTCGGTACATTGCCTCCCTTCCTACCTGTGCATTCGTGTCACCGATGACAATTTTTACGTCTCTGAGAGAACAGCCGTCATAGGCTTGTTCCAGCTGCACGTAGAACGCTTCTTTCTCGTCATCGGGTCTCCCTTCATGTGGGCAGTGCACGTTGATGATGCTGTAATTGACAAAACGGCCTTTAATTCTCAACTTACACATCCTAGCGTTGATCGGCTGCCATCCAATCACTCGCTGACGCATCTTGCCCAGCACTATAAAGCCAGTTCCCAGCTCGTTCGTCGTGCCACAGCTTTGGTAGAAGGTAGCCGCGCGATGTCCGCTTTCCCACACCTTCTGTCCCATCCAAAAAAGCTCCTGCAGCGCTACGACGTCGAAGCTGCGAGGATTCAGTTTGTCGTATATTATCCTTTCGCAGCCTGCGAAACCTAGCGACTTGCAGTTCCATGTTCCAAGTTTCCAATCGTAGTCCTTATTTCGTCGCGTGGGTCTATGCCGATTGATCCGGGTCGTATTCTCTCCTGTATTGTTTGTAATTAATGTTTTATGGGCGGCTTATTAGGCCTACGCCAACCCCCTGTCTCGCCGGAGGATCATCGTGCTTGCTCTGTTTAACGTCCCAACTAGCACTAGGACGATCCCGTTGGTGGGGTTGCCACCTTGGATTTAGCTGGACGGGATGCAGCATTCATACTCAGCCGCTAGATACCAGAACAGACGCTGTTTGAAGCCGCTCCTAACATGGAGTACAGACGCTCCGACATCCTCTAAAGAGGACCCCCTTCCCTGTCAGCATACGACCAAGGTCCCACCGGGGTTGGTTACCCGATCTTTCCTATGGTTGCTCGTACCCCAGCCGGCACCGCGGGGAGGTAGGGATAGGAGTTACTGGACAAGAGGCTAAGAACCACACTGGGACCTGAATTGTCCAGTCGTTTACCAATCACGTTATACGCTTTACGAAGCATTACATTTTCAAATTGTGCTACAGGGAATTTGAATCTAACGTTGTTAACCGAAGTGAATGCAATTGCATCTTGTTCGCGTATAAATATGATATACACTGAACTAGAAGTTTCGTTAAGTTGTATTTCACAAACATCATTTACGTATAAATGCATTCGTTCTTTTGGAAATATTTCATTGTCGCTTACTGCCAGTCTAACTTTGCAACGCTTGAAATCAATACAAATTGAATTTAGTTTTGCTTTAATTTGAGCACGTATCTCGTATATCCCTAGTCACTCAACAGGCTTTTCTAAGTGGCACCCAACGACCGGAGATCTAATTTTGGAACATCAAATTAGATTTTGTTTAGGAATTTTTTTTTCCTCGAGGTAAAATTTCTTTACACCCTCACCCTCTCGAAATGCATTGTACTCTGAAACATTAGGTTTTTTAGTCCTTTTCTCGGCACCTAAATGGTACGCACGTTTTCAAAGAAACACGGTTCGTTTTTTTGTTGTTGTAATTTCGTGCTAATGACACGCTTCTCTGGAAGAAAAAAAGGGGTAATTTTGCCATTTTAGACCGTTTGCTAGTTGCTGAGGCTGCACGACGACGACGTACGTCTATTACTCGTACTATTATAGCCAATGAAATTACCTATTGTGCAAAGGTTGGAACTGCAAATGGAAATTTGCACCGGGATCCGGTGCCCCAAATCGTCCAGGAACCGTTTCCATTATCAGTTCGACAGCTGTGCCGTGCCGCTCGTACCGGCAACTCGTCGTTTCGCTTCCAATATTGCTCCGCCATTTATGGGCTCCGTTTATAGGCAAGCGAGCGAGGCAGAATTGTAATGGCCCAATTACGGCTCAATGGTGGCTTCTTTGATGGTGAATTTTGAACGCGCAACTACGGGATTTACTTTGCCGCCCGTTGCATCACAAGAGTCCATGCGGCGTTTGTTGGAAGGGTTTGTCGAACAGTTGTGCGCACCGATTTCGGCTGGTCAAGGGTCTATTTTCATTTGGTTGGTGGCTTTTTTTTTGCTTTGGTGCAATATTAGAGCTACGTTCATAGTTTACCACATTGAAAGCAATTGAATAAATGTTACGAGTGGTAAACGAGGATTGCAATTTTAGTAGCGACACGTTTTTCAGCTCGTTGAAGTTCGATTGTAGCCAACAGTAGCTGTTGGAAGCAGTAGTTACACTCTTTTAGTGCATAGCTCGAGTGCTTGCTTGCAACATTCACTTACTGACCTTTTGCGGTTTTAGAAGATGAATTCTAAAACTTATTTATTGTAAAATATAGCAACATTCGAGATAGAAGTGCTAATCCGATAGACTGTGAAGCATCAATTTGATCAAGTTGTAATCTTATGGGGCAGCAATTAATTTTAAAATTAATTTTTCAAAAGGGCGTTTTAGCAAGTGACAGTTTCTCTTTGTTTACTTTCTCTTCTATTAATTACCAAGCGGTTTCCACGTTTATCACTCAACCCTTTGCGTGAGATGATGCCCGAAACTTTCGACTTTCAAACAGAATAGTGATATCAAAGAAAATCTTTTTAAACAAATAACAATAATCGAAAGAGAGAGTGATTAAAGAGAAACTGTCACTTGCTTATACGCCCCAATGAAAAATCAACCGAGTCTTAAGTCGAATTGGTTCTGTGTTGCCAGTTTGCCATATTCAAGTGGTGTGCAAAGTTTCATTCAAATCCAAGTAAGTTCTACTGTTAATTGCTGAAATTGCTCGGAAGAAAAATTGTACACCCAACCCATGTAATTCAAATGTTTTGGATCATTTCAAATCCTACTGAATGATATTAAGCTTCGTAAAGGAAAGCAGGATATTAAAAACATAAATTAACAGTCGAAACAGTCTCACCGGTGTGAAGAACTTGAAGATTGATCAACCCGTATTACCTCCAGATTCTCACAGCTACAACGTAGAAGATTTCGTCTTCTATTCAGAAGAAGAATCGAATTAATTGTCCGCGCACATCAATCTCTCAGTGCCTTTCAATTCCCGTCCAGCTCCCGCCATCAGTCCATTAGTCATTCGGCGTGACCCATTTGTTATTGCCCGGATTTCTAAATTGCTCACAAGCAAACCGAAGAAGAGTGAATTACAGCCGTCATCATGATCATCATCGCCGGGCCCCATTTACGTCAGTCGATGGGTCCGAATCGATGCTGGAAGCGGATGCATTTCCAGTCCCGTACGTTGCGCAGTTTCAGCGCTTGTGTTTATTCCTCACATTTTGCAATCAATCAACCTTTTGAAGAACGGCATCGGGTGTGGGAAAAACATCGTCGGTACAACGCTGAGCAAAGACCCTCGACAGCCGTACCAAGTGGGGGGGGAGGGGGAGGTCTTCCTATTGAAGTGGCCGGCAATGAATGGCATGACGCAGAGAGCACTTTTCCACAAACACACGAACAGAACAAATTGAGGACGCTTGTTATGGCGGTAATTGTGAATGGTTACATTTGAGAATTTCATCCAATTTGTATCAAACCAACTGTGAAAAGAACTGCTCCGAAGCGTTCGGATTGTTCGATTCACTGCCAGAAGAGAGGAAAAACAATTTTAAAAATCTCCATAATTTTGATCCTCCGATCAACCGAGAACCGAAAACTAATCGAGAACACAATCAGCACACTTATTTTCCCACGCCTAATCAACGCACAGCCACACTCGTATTTTCGAATAATCAAATTCTACCATTTAAATAATGAATATTGATAGTCTTTTCGGCTTCGAAATGGCATCGAACAGAGTGAACATCTTGTTCCATTGGGCCGACTTTCATGGAAGACGTAGATTTTGCCGAAGGAAGCAACGCACTTTCCCTTTAGCATTTGTTTTCACATTATTTGGTTAGAGCAATAATAGCTTTTCCGTTCGAGCGAAAATGAGCTGAAACAATCAAACCAACCGAAGAAGTAAGGTTATTTTTGTTTGCTTTGGCAGTAGATGAATCTCCTTCGACAAAAAAAATTCGAAGTACGGCCTTGCACAGTCTCAGTTCTCGGAATGTTTTTGTATCTGTCAAAGGTGAAAACTGAAGAGTGGAAAAAAATGAAGCCCCAAAGCGACTGAATGCAAATGAATCTTTCAGGGAAACCTTCAAAAGGCGCAAATATTTCCGTCGAAGAAGAAACAAAAAAAGCAAAATGTTTCCAGAAAAAAGTTGATCCTTGACTCAACTGAAAGCGATTGGCACCAGATTATTTACAATTTTCTTGGTAGCAAGCGGGCATCCTTCAACAAATGAATCTTTCGACACTTAGGGCTATTGCACCAATAGTCGTCTCTTTAGTAGAGTCGGCAACGAAAATCGGATACAATATCTTTGCTTCGGCTTTAAACGATACCGCAGAAGTGTTATTGGCAACAGTTTTATGTCCGAAGGATACGGGTTCTGACTTCTTATTTGATCATTTGCTACTTGTTAAAACATTGACCAAATATTTCAATCAATTCGAGAAGAGAGAAATAACGTAAACGCAAACTGACCAGCCATGCTTTATGCAGTACCAAATTGGTTAAGGTGTTGTTCCATCAGGATGAAAACGCTGCAAAAGATTAAAAAAACATTTTTGAAAAAGATTTTGCGCGCTTCCGGGTTTAGTACAAATGAATTACACAGACTTACAAATATAGAATCATTGAATGTAATGTCACATAATATTATAAGCAAATTCCAACAAGAATCGATGCAATCCTCAATTGAATCGATTCGCACTCTCTATTAGTTAGTAAGTTAGTATATAAGTTCCTTATTCCCATTACACAATAGAAGTAGATTTACAATTCTCCCTACACAAAAATCACAGAATTGCGGAAGCAAATAATGTCTTAATGTTAATAACCCACACACAATCCTGTGATTTAACATCTTATTAGATGCACTTAAATGGAGCGTCGCAGTTCACGTAAATTTACGCGGAAGAATATTCAATATTGTATCAACATGCAATTTATTGAAATAAAAAAAAATCTATATCAATCCACCTAGTGGTGTAATGAGATATTTCAATCATATCAATCATACTATCATATAAAATTCTATGGAATTCTTCAAAATAATTTTCTTCGACTTTTGAAGGAATAGCCGGAATCTCCTTTTTTGGCCGTCTACTGATAATGACTATCAATTGGAGAAGTTTTTATGTTGATATAGATTTTTTTGTTAGTTTTTTTGGTTCGCCCCTTTAAGTGATGCTATACAATTTTAAACACACTGCACCCTATAATTCCGAAACAGGAAGTCGGATCCGGATAAAATTCAGAGGAAATGAATGGTCCTGTGGCCCATCGCTGAGAAAAGTTGAGTGAGATCCATTTGGAAAATTTGACCACTATTTCCGGTGCCTTCAGAATTGGAGACCGGGAACCATGTTATCCGGAATCAGTTTTTTTTTGGCCTTCTACTAATAATGACTTGCAAATAAAGTAGTTTTGAGGCCAGTTTAGAAAAATTTTCAAGTGTTTGCTTCGCACATTTAAGTGAAGGTATAAAAATTTTTACACACTTTACCATGTAATTCCGAAACCAGATGAAATTCAGGAGTTTTGTATATAATCATAAAACCTTAAATTTTAATAATTCGGCTTATCATACACACATTACACGATCATTTTTTTTCGATACTTTCGGAATCTGGAATGAAGATCCGGTATTCCCAAAGTCAATGTATTTGGTCATCAACTAACCAAATCTGTCCAATTTAAGAATTATACGGATGTATTTGATTGAATTTTCCGAGTCATGCATAAAAACACGTTCCTGAAAATAATTTTTTTCACCAATTAGTTTGTAATTCCGGAACTGGAAGTCGTATCCTGATGAAATTTTGTAAGATTCTACGGGATTGTAAGACCTTTCATTTGAACCTACGCTAGAGAAAACTGGATATGCGGTCTCTTAGAAAATCGATTGCACGTTTTTAGTTCAATTTGCGCATTTTACCCCGTAACTCTTGAACCGGAAGTTGGATCCAGAGGAAATTCAATAGAAATCTATGAGACTACAAGGCCTTTAATTCAAATATTAGTTGAAGCAAATTGGTTTAGGGGTCTCTAAGAAAATCTAGTGCACTTTTTCTTCTTTGTTTTGCACATTTTGCTTCGCTACTCCCGAACCGGAAGTCCGATCCGGGTAAAGTTCAATAGCACCCTATGGGGCCAAGAGACCTTTCATTTGAATCTAAGTTTGTGAAAATCAGTCCTGCCATCTCCGAGAAAATCGGGTGCACATTTTTATACCATACACACACACATAGTCTGTACACACACACAGACATTTGTTCAGTTCGTCGAGCTGAGTCGAATGGTATATGACATTCGGCCCTCCGGGCCTCGGTTAAAAAGTCAGTTTTCACAGTAATTGCATAACCTTTCCATATGAAAAAGGCAAACATAAATTTTGTTGACGACCATCGCGACCAGAACCAAGAATCATTGGGTTACAAAGTACGTCTGTTAATCCACTGATCCACAGAGGCAGACATCTGCTTGGTTGGTGAAGGGTGCATTTAAATTCATACAGTTCAAATTTGATACATTAGGTATTGCCTTTCTCATATAGAAAGCCTATGCAATCGCTGTGAAAACCGACTTCACCACCGAGGTCCGAAGAGCCGAGTGCAATATACCATTCGACTCAGTTCGTCGAGAACACAAAATTTCTGTATGTGTGTGTATGTGTGTATGAAACAAATAATGTCACTCAATTTTCTCAAAGATGGCTGAACCGATTTTCGGATATGGTCCTATAAACTGCTATTATATTTCATCCTTCCGACTTCCAGTTCCGAAATTACAGGGTGATGTACACCAAAAAAAGGGAAAAAAATAGTCACACACGTTTCTCAGAGATGGCATGACCGATTTTCACAAACTTAGATTCAAATGAAAGATCTCAGGGCCTCACACAGTTTTCCTGAGTTTCATTTGGATCCGACTTCCGGTTCCGGAATTACAAGTAAATATGTGTAAATTTATGAAAAAATGCGCACTCATTTTTTTCGGAAATTTCTCAATCTGAGGAGCAAATAGAAGGTCTTGAAATTCTTTGAAAATTCCTCGAAAACTGATCCAGGTCCGATTTTGGGTTCCGGTATTACAGTACGATTAGCGAAAATTTCCAATTTCACGAGCATTTTTTTTACAAGCGATTGTGAAACGAGGTGCACATTTTTATAAAACTTACTGCTATTCATCTAATTGTTAGTAAGTGAATACTTAAAACTATTTTTAGACTACTAGTCCCCGCTTCCAAAATAAAATGAATAAAAGCTTCAAAAACGGAGCTCACTTTGATTTCTCAGCAAAGGTTGAACCGATTTTCACAAATCATGATTCAAATTGAAGCTCTCATTGTCTGAAAAGGTACTGTGCAACTTCATCTAGATCCGACATCCGGTTCCGAAATTATAGGGCGATGAGTGTCAAAATATTCAAATCGTCATTCGAAATGGTGATGCAAAACTGCTACGTGCGGCTTTACTCTGTTCGCAGCGTGCTTTGTTCAATTTAGTGTAGCGTGCAGGGTTGCCACATTTAAATCTATATTTTTCAGGTAAAAAATATGTCAATTTGTAAACCTTTTAGTCAATTTGTACCTACTCCTTAGTATTATCACATAATCATGATAACGATGCTTTTCTATAAAAGTGCACTTATTGCCTTTCTCATATAAAAAACGTGCTTATTCCACCTATCAGTGAGATGATACCTTTTTTTTATCAATCCGCATGTGTTTTTTTCATGAATATTCTTCGGTTTTTATGACATTATTTTAATGACCGTCGTTTTAAGCTGCAATTTGACATTTTAATCACTCATTACTCTATCTAAAAAGGTTACAATCGATTAAACTTTTCATGATATGTCGAAGTGAGTTCCACTTTAGAATTTACGGTAATTTAAGGTACTTCCAGAGCCGGTATTCAGGAACCAGCATAAACCAAACCGATTCGTATGGCCATATGACGAATAAATTGCAATAGTTTTGAGTCCAACTTTCAAACTTTTCGGGATTATCATCTTCTATATCGGTTTGAATTTCAAAAATTCATCCTCCTGTAATTCCAGAATCGGAAGTCAGCATTGAATAAAATTAATTAATTTTGTGTGGGACTATAAGTTTATTTTAATTTGAATTTTTTTCTGAAATTCGATTTGGCTTTATTTGAGAAAACGATTGAGCTTTGAGAAACGATTCGATACTGGAGCCGGAATTCGAAAATCGGTGTAGCCGAAGTCAGACAAATTCACCTGATCAGTTTACATTTGTTTCAATATGTTTACAATTCAGTATAGACACCTTTGAGAAATCGTAGTACGAGTTAAATTGTTGGGTGCCTTCCGAATCGAATACTGAATACCACTAAAACTGAAATAAGTTTATTTGGTTGTCGACTATTCAAATCAGCAAATCTTAGATGATTCTTAGATATCATTTGAATCGGTTCAGCCATCTACGAGGAAAATAAGTTACACAATTTTAATTTCGTTTCACATATCATCCTGTAGTTCCGGAACCTGAAGTCGGATCCAAACATAATTCAGGAACCTTGTTTAGGAGCATACGAATTTTCATATGAATCTGAGTTTGTAGAAAACGGTTGAGTCATCTTCGAAAATAAGGTAAAAAATTGAGTGAAATTATTTGTCACATACGCATTTGCTGATCTCGACGAACTGATTCAAATGGTATATGGGTGTTTTGTTCTTCCAGCATTTATTGCTGTAAGCAGTTTAAATCAATATAATTATGAAATTGTTCAGAATTCGGAAGTACTGCCATCTTTCCAATATGTCATATTCGAACGATTATGTTGCCAAAAACGAACCGTGCTAAAATTGGTCCGAGGCAAAATGTCATGAAAAATAATGCTGTTCACAGTCTTTTTGGTACTTAGAAACTATTGTATGTAACAGAATAAAAAATCGTGTTTTACGTTGCTCCCAAGCCTTTCTTTGCCATACAGCGCTCAGAACTTCTACTGCTGGAATATGGGGGAAAAGTCGCTTACACAAAAAAATCGATATCTCCGTTAAAAACGGACGGATTTTAACAATTTATGGCTTGTTGGATAGCTATTACCGTGCGGAATCTAAGTCTGAAAACATATTCTGTTTTCAAGGTCAATTGTGACAGATACTGTCAAAAAACTGAAAATTTTGACATAAAACTTCGTGTAACTCAAAAAGTAAACATCCGATCTCAAAACCATTCAATAGCGTTCTGGGTGACGGGGAGACCTTTTCATTTGCGACTAGTTTGATCAAAATCGGTTCAGCCATCTCTGAGATCTCGACCTCTTAGTTGACAACACACATACAGACACACACACATACACACACACACAGACAGACATTTGCTCAGTTCGTCGAGCTGAATCGATTGGTATATGACATTCGGCCCTCCGGGCCTCGGAAAATTTTTCGAAAGTTTGAGCGAATTCTATACCTATTTTTTATATATATAAAAAAAGGTAAAAAATTATACAATCACTTGACAAGGAAAAATTAACCCGTAAGACTAAGTGTGTATGTATGTGTCTGAGTATGTGTCAAATAATGTCACTCATAAAATAAAAAATCTCATAGTTCCATAGGTTGCTTTTGAATTTCATCATGCTTTCATCGGGTAAGCTGTGTTTAAAATTGCACAACGTCATTTAGAGCAATGATGCAAAAGAGGGTAAAATTCTTCTAAAGTTACTTACTAAACGAACCGACTTCAGCTACACTGGTTCCATGTTCCCGGTTCCAGAAGTACCGGAAAAAATGATCTAAAACTCTAAAACGACATTCACTCATTTTTCAGAGATTATTTGATCGATTTCCACTAACTTAGGCTAAAATAAACGTTTCTATAGTCTCATAGGTTGCTGTTTAATTTCATCCGTGTCTGCCTTCCGGTTCCAAATCTATAAGGCAAAGTGTGTTTAATCATTTAGTGCGACGATGCAAAATAAAGAAAAAATATTATTAACTTGACATAACTATTTACAAATTGAATCGGTTATGTTGGTTCATATCCAAAGAAAGTTTATTTTATTCAAGATGGAAAACCCTTTTTTGGCAGAATCTTCTTATGATATTTTTGAAAAAATAAGTAATATGAGAAAGGCATCATTACACCACTGGGTGGATTATAAAAGATTTTTATAAATTATATCGTATGTCCAATTTTAACAAGTCTTAGCTGGTTTGAAAGCTACCATTGGTCACGATTCTAAAGACATAATAGTATGAATAACGCAACCGACTAACCGCACATTGTTCTCGAAGATGACTCAATGAATATCGATAAACTTACATAAAAGCTAACAGTGTCAATCAATTTTGGAAGGGTTATGGCGAACATTTTCGGTTCAATGGATGTATTGTTATATGCATATATTTCACAATCGATTTCTAGACAATAAAAATCATCGATCAGAATATTTACTGCAGAAATGTTCAGCACTGATTTTTTGACAACGCGATTATCACTGAAACTGACTTCGCATATCAAAAAAATTATATTCTCGATGATATTCAAGAAAAAATTACGGGCTTTGAATATATCTGAAGTGATTCTCGAACAGAAGACTTCTGGAAAAGGAATATTCATAGCCGTTGTATCTCAACCCTTTGCAGAATACATGATGAATAAATTCGCCGATGAACAAAAACTGAACCTTCCGGAAAATGTCCAATGTGCGTAGGGTGGTTGATAAGTGGATCAATACTGGTGATGTATTTGAAATACACTAAATCAATAATAAAAGCAGCAAGTGCTACTGGTTCCATGTTCCCCATTAACTGGTATTAATAATAGTTGTAATAATAATAAAAACAATCACAAAGCATGTTCTGCAGCTGACTAAAAAATATTCGTACACAGAAGTAACAGGAGCGCAGACTACCGTTATGCCAATTCAAACGCGCCATTAGAGTACTGCGCCTACTGCGTGTTCGAGACTTGCTGACAATCCTGCGCTCCTGTTACTTCTAAGGAGTCAGATTCATGCTAAATTGCGTTTTATTGGGTTTAATCTAAATAGATAGTGTATTCAACCAGCTTAAATTCAAATAGCCTTCCGTCCGTATGGCCCGGGTTGGTGGTTTAATGCATAGGGCGCTGGTTTTACAAGCCAGTTGTCGTATGTTCGAGCCCCGACCTGGAAGGATTCTTAGTGTCAGTAGGATCCATAGTACTAGCCACGCAATGATTCTGTACACTAAGAATCGGCTGCGAAGTCTGTTGAAACAGAAAGGCCAAATTCCACAAAAGGAATGTAATGCCAGGACTTTGCTTCCGTCGCTATAATCAATATTTGGAATGTGGCAAAATATTGCCACATATTTGTTCATATTAACCACCATATTTGTTTATATTAGCACATAGAAAATATTGCAGTTATTATTTCTCAGTTGCGGTTCTCTTACCAATTTATTCTGCAAAGATTTTTTTATTGATGATAAAATAATAATTAAATCTTGCACGAATCACTTCAGTGTCAAACTGAAGCGTAGTGTCAATTATGCTTCGAAGTATCATCGGAGACTCTTCTCCCTTTCGGTTATCTCTTTAGCGATATTTCTTTGGGTGAAAATTCGTCATCAATTTTCGCTGACACAAAAAATCACTTGTGAACTTCGAAGTGCAGAGTCTGGTGGATGCTTCATTCATGATTGAAAATATCGGGAGTGATTTTTTCAGTCACTGAATTTTTTGTAGAAAATCTCTAGAACTGATTTTTTCACGGGTGATTGTGAAATTAACTTTTTCTGATCATGATTTTCTCAAACCCTGGTTATATGTTACGTAAACGACAAATTCCAGTTGTTTTTGAATGCACCAAAATTTCTCGGAGTTCAAAGAATTGATTTCGAACGACTTATGGCGTTTTCGTTTTTAATTTGCACAACACCGGTGCAGTGCTACACGGAGGCATGAATAAACGAACAAAAATGACGAAAACATAAACAGTAACCATTGACTACCATAAACGATTCCATTGCACAGAGCTACGCCAAACGTTTGATGAGTGCTACACCAGTGGTATCGGTGCAGAAAAAGTGTAGCACTGGTGTAGTGCAATTTAAAAACGAAAACGACATTAGACTCCTTTGAATGCTACAATTCGGTTATTTGATAAGCTCACAATACTAATGGGTGAGGAGAGAATCTTATAAATGTTTTAATAAGACTATTTACTTCATCATCACTTGTCAAGAGAAAGGCATTGCACACCACTAAATGAATTGGCGAATTAAGTAGAAATATGAAACAATTATGGTGATTTTAGAAGCTAAATCAGGTTTTTAAAGGAACGTCCTTACAAATGAGATGATTATTTTTGCATGCACCCTATACCTTTACCATTCGAACGATAGTTTCCTCAAACAAACTTAAGCAAGGCGGGTGTAAACAAACCCCTTGTAAGACTCAGCTTCGAAATTGACGCGAATTTCAGTTCAACAACGTAGAAACTAGATTCGAAACTGGCTGATTGCAAAAAAGCTTTGACGCTTTAAGCAACATTCAAAACCAACACAACGGTTGAGAAATTTTGAATTCATTAATCATGAATGCTCTGAAGGTGGCCGTCGTTTCTCTACCCGGTGTACCACGAGACAGAATGTGTCCAAAGTAGCCCAATTAACCTAACCTAACCCGTGGTTTCAAGCGCTCCTGAGGCACAAATAGCTGCTAAACCATCCAAATAATGACGTATTATCTAGCTCCTTCGCTGCCATTACTGCCTTGGTTGGCAGGTAGGTAGGGGCGTGACGGAGGACAAGAAGCACTGAGGTGACGAATGCCTAGCGATGGTTTTGCCATGGAAATCGCACAAGGCCGTCTAAGCTGGGCTCAGCATTAATCAGAAACAAAAGAATTTCCATTCCTAGCGAAACCCTGGCTTCCTTCCTTTTCCACACGAACCGCAGCTCGTGAGTGGTAGCGACCGGGATGGCATAGCAGCCTTTGTTTTTTTTTTGCGCTGCTGATGCCGGTGGCTTCCAGTAGAATCATTGTGCATCGTTTTGAGTGGCGTGGCACGGAGCAACATAGGCCTTCGCGGTTGCTGCCATTCAGTTTTTGTACTATCTCTTTCTCACACGTTTTCTCACTCGAAAGCTTTTGTCACGAGCTGCACAACTCAAATTTAGCGGAAAATTTTTGCTTGGCTTCCTGGCCGACATCCATCCGGCAGCGGTGCTGAAGCTTGTTTTCTCTTCCTGTTGCTGCTGCTGCTGCCGTTGCTGGTGCATATCTACACACACACACACACACACACACACACACACCTACATTCAAAAACTTCCCAGCCAGCAGCAGTACAACTGCTCTACTGCGGTTTCGTTGCGCTACCGGCATGGTCCTGACGAACGGAGCAATATGCAATGACGACATCAAATGACGGTATCGCAGTGAACAGTGAAGTGAATCCTGTTAGGAATACTGATTGAAAAAAAAAATAAATGCAAGCACATCACTGCATGCGCTTTCTAAAATGAGGTCGGGGTATTCGCAATGGAACTTATAGAGAAAAAAACATGCAGGTATTTTAACAACACACTTGTCACTAGATTGCTAACAATATTCTCTGACAACTTAAAAGTATGCATAATTTTTAAATAACACTCTGTCGGCTAGAAAAGAGACGTGTTCAACATCGTATACTGGTTTGTTATTCTCGTAGTATTTACTACAATTTTTACCATCAGGAAAAATAATTTCACAAACACAGTCAGTCTGATGTGAATACAGCCAATACTGTTGTTCGAAACATGTAGACATTTAAATAAATTTCTAATAGCGTTTAAGGAGAGTGAAAATCAGACAAATCTTTCATTTTAATTACACTTCTCATTATTCGTATTTACTAGAGATACATGTAATGTTATTCTTTATCTGAATCATGATAAGATTTTCCAGAGAACTTTCCGGTTCAGATGACACGTTCCACAAGTTGATCACCAAAAAGACTTTGCGAAACGTTCATGTGAGAGAAATTTCTAAGAAGTGGTATCTCTCTATTCCAGTTTAAATAATGCACAGAAAGTAACATGGTTATAAACCATGACGTCATAAATAATTGATTTCCTCGAACGTAATTACTTCGAATACACGGTTGCTGCATAATCACGTATTTATAAAATACAATAAATCCGACAAATTATTTGGAAGAAATGGCCGTCGAACGACAGAATACTTCGGTGCAAAAAACGTATATGCAAATAGCATTAATTTTACGTCTGCCCAGCGGTTTGTGTTGAACCGTTAAGTGGCGCTAGTAGTTCAACACTGACGCACTGTTGAACTGAAGGCAAAACGATTTTTTTTTTCATAAATCTCTTCTTGAATATGGAAACAAGACAAGATTTTCTAAACTGCTGCTATCATATTTCGAAAGCTATGTGACTGTTTCTGCTCAAATTTTGGTAGCCTTTTCAGCCCAAATATGATATTTTTAATTTTTTTTTGCTTTAACCTAGTTCCGAACAGAGTTTCAAATACCACGAATAGAATTGGTTTCAGACAAACAGAACTGTCAGAATCATAGCAGCAGTGGAGTACCTGTAAGTGTTTCTGTTGATCGGTGTAACTCCGAACATATTCATTACATGCCTTCGAAAAATGTCACAAGATGACTTAAATCTATTAGAAACAGAATTCAACAAAAAAATATTATGCTTTAACGGTTTTTCGAAAACAGAATCCCCAAAACAGGCACAAAAACAGCCCTGACAAAAGCGATTCCCTTAGGAGAACAATAAATTTTTCTTGCTCACCCGTCATGAAATACATATATATTTTAGGTCATATCTATTAAAAGTAAATTTGTGAAATGCAATAAGTTACCACTTCTGCTTAAATTCAACGGCCCGACTCACAGTTTCGAAATTCGAAATCCCATAGCTGAAAATTTTCCTAAGAAAAGAGTCCTTATAAATCTTCAGACGTTTAAAATCTAGAGTCTATTGAAATCTCAAAGTATCAAGAGTAAAGAATCGCTTGAAGTTCTCTAAGGTTCTTTAGTTTTCTAAGGTCTTGTTAAGTCTTCTCAAGGTTCTTCTTAACTCTTCTGAAGTCTTCTGATGTCTTCTGAAGTGTTCTAAAGTCTTCTAAAGTATTCTTTAATTTTCTTAAGTCTTCGTAAGTCTTCTTAAGTCTTCCAAAGACTTCTTAGGTCTTCTTAAGTCTTCTTAAGCCTTCTTAAGTCTTCTTAAGTCTTCTTAAATCTTCTCAAGTCTTCTCAAGTCATCTTAAGTCTTCTTAAGTCTTCTTAAGTCTTCTTAAGTCTTCTTAAGTCTTCTTAAGTCTTCTTAAGTCTTCTTAAGTCTTCTTAAGTCTTCTTAAGTCTTCTTAAGTCTTCTTAAGTCTTCTTAAGTCTTCTTAAGTCTTCTTAAGTCTTCTTAAGTCTTCTTAAGTCTTCTTAAGTCTTCTTAAGTCTTCTTAAGTCTTCTTAAGTCTTCTTAAGTCTTCTTAAGTCTTCTTAAGTCTTCTTAAGTCTTCTTAAGTCTTCTTAAGTCTTCTTAAGTCTTCTTAAGTCTTCTTAAGTCTTCTTAAGTCTTCTTAAGTCTTCTTAAGTCTTCTTAAGTCTTCTTAAGTCTTCTTAAGTCTTCTTAAGTCTTCTTAAGTCTTCTTAAGTCTTCTTAAGTCTTCTTAAGTCTTCTTAAGTCTTCTTAATTCTTCTTAAGTCTTCTTAAGTCTTCTGAAGTTTTCTGAAATATTCTGAAGTCTTATGAAGTCTTCTGAAGTTTTCTGAAGTCTTCTAAATGCTTCTGAAATTACTTCCGAATTCTTTTGAACTCTTCTAAAATCTTCTGAAGTCTTCTGAAATCTTTTGAAATTGTTTTGAGACCTTCTAAGCCCAATGAAGCTAGTAATCTCAGTATTCTGAAGTATTCTGAAGCCTTCTGCAGTCTTCTGAAGTCTTCTGAAGTCTTTTGAAGTGTTCTGGAGTATTCTGAAGTCTGCCAAAGTCTTCTGAAGTCTTCTGAAATATTCCGAAATCTTCTGAAATCTTTTGAAATCTTCTGAAATCTTCTGAAATCTTCTGAAATCTTCTGAAATCTTCTGAAATCTTCTGAAATCTTCTGAAATCTTCTGAAATCTTCTGAAATCTTCTGAAATCTTCTGAAATCTTCTGAAATCTTCTGAAATCTTCTGAAATCTTCTGAAATCTTCTGAAATCTTCTGAAATCTTCTGAAATCTTCTGAAATCTTCTGAAATCTTCTGAAATCTTCTGAAATCTTCTGAAATCTTCTTAAATCTTCTGAAATCTTCTGAAATCTTTTGAAATCTTTTGAAATCTTCTAAAGTCTTCTGAAGTATTCTGAAGTATTCTGAAGTATTCTGAAGTATTCTGAAGTCTTCTGAAGTCTTACGAAGTCTTTCAAAGTCTTCTAAAGTCTTCTTAAGTTTTTGTTTAATCTGCTTCAATCTTCGTAAGTCGTTTTACCCCTTCTAGGTACCTCTTAAGTGTTCCTAAGTGTTCTTAAGTATTTTTTAATGTTTCTAAGTATTATCAGGCATTCTCAAATTATCATATTAAGTCTTTTTGGGGTCTTTCCAGGTATTTTTAAGCCTTTTTTAATCTCTCTTAGTCTACCAAAGTTTTTCTAACTCTTCATAAATTATTCTATATCTTATTAAGTGCTTCGAAGCCTTCTCAAGTCATACGAAGCATTCTTAATACTTCTAAAGCCATCTTAGGATTTCTCAAGCTTTCACGAGTCTTATTAAGCCTGTTTAATCTTTCATTAGGTCTCGTAAGTATTCTTAGTATTCAAGAGTCTTAATAAGTCTTCTAAGGTATTCTTAAGTCTCGTTAGGTCTTCATAAGTCTTTAGTTGTCTTTTCAAACATTCTTAAGTTTTCTTAAGTCTTCTGAAATCATCTTAAGTCGTCTTTAGTCTTTAAAACCCTTCCAACATTTTTTAAAATTTTACTTATATCTAACATTTTTTTTTTTGGGTCTCAAAATCAGAAAATATCTGTGATTTTTCAAAGTCTTTCGTTATTTCAACAAACTTTCCAAAATCTTCGAAGATCTTCAATAGTTTTTAAACAAAATTTAAGAGTCCTCTACATGTTTCTTCAACCGTCATTTAAATTTTTCAAAGTTATCTTAAGTACTAAGCGTACAACAATCACCCTGATTTTATTTTTGAATGAAACCTATATAGTCTGTCTTATTATTCCAAGGTCTCCAAAAGTCCTAAAGTCTTCTCTAAAGTATTCTTAAGCGTTTTACAATAACTTTGTAGAATTATAAAGCTCTCAAAAGTATTCTTTTGTCTCCAAAGTCTTCAAAAGTATTTCAAAGTCTTCATAAATCCTGTGAAGTCTTCAGAAGCTCTGAAATAAGTTCTTTTGATTTCTTCATAAGTTTAATGTCTCACCACCAGAAATTCAAACTACATCGAAGTTAAAACACTTCTGAGCTGCTGTTAAAATTGAATGTATAACGACTATGTGGGGTTGATGAACGATCTAATAATAATAGAATTATTGCAAAATGCTTTTGAATCTTAAGTCTAAAGTCTAAAGTCTAAAGTCTAAAGTCTAAAGTCTAAAGTCTAAAGTCTAAAGTCTAAAGTCTAAAGTCTAAAGTCTAAAGTCTAAAGTCTAAAGTCTAAAGTCTAAAGTCTAAAGTCTAAAGTCTAAAGTCTAAAGTCTAAAGTCTAAAGTCTAAAGTCTAAAGTCTAAAGTCTAAAGTCTAAAGTCTAAAGTCTAAAGTCTAAAGTCTAAAGTCTAAAGTCTAAAGTCTAAAGTCTAAAGTCTAAAGTCTAAAGTCTAAAGTCTAAAGTCTAAAGTCTAAAGTCTAAAGTCTAAAGTCTAAAGTCTAAAGTCTAAAGTCTAAAGTCTAAAGTCTAAAGTCTAAAGTCTAAAGTCTAAAGTCTAAAGTCTAAAGTCTAAAGTCTAAAGTCTAAAGTCTAAAGTCTAAAGTCTAAAGTCTAAAGTCTAAAGTCTAAAGTCTAAAGTCTAAAGTCTAAAGTCTAAAGTCTAAAGTCTAAAGTCTAAAGTCTAAAGTCTAAAGTCTAAAGTCTAAAGTCTAAAGTCTAAAGTCTAAAGTCTAAAGTCTAAAGTCTAAAGTCTAAAGTCTAAAGTCTAAAGTCTAAAGTCTAAAGTCTAAAGTCTAAAGTCTAAAGTCTAAAGTCTAAAGTCTAAAGTCTAAAGTCTAAAGTCTAAAGTCTAAAGTCTAAAGTCTAAAGTCTAAAGTCTAAAGTCTAAAGTCTAAAGTCTAAAGTCTAAAGTCTAAAGTCTAAAGTCTAAAGTCTAAAGTCTAAAGTCTAAAGTCTAAAGTCTAAAGTCTAAAGTCTAAAGTCTAAAGTCTAAAGTTTAAAGTCGATAATTTCAAAACTAATGCAGAGCTTCAATCTTCGAATTATTATTGCCTGTAGTTTACCATTATCAAACAAAATGTGTTGTTCGATACTAGAAATAACATGCAAAAGCAATTACAAATGCAAGGAACTCTTGTTGGTATTCAATCATGTGAAAAGTCCGGCTCATTTTTAATGACAAAAATTGTTTCCAACAATCTACATCGTTACTCCTAATACGACCTGAGCCAATGAAATACATCGACCTAACAAAAACACATCAAACGACTTGATAACGACTGCAACATTCCATAAGCTCACTGATTAACTAACTCTTCTATGCAAATGGTTTCCGAATCGACATCGCGACAACGAGAGCCGTCCCGTTACCGACGATCGCCGGTTTCGAACGGCTTAATTTAACGCATTCCACCTTTCACTAATCTCACTCTTCATCTCGTTTTTTTTTTATATTTCTCTCTCTTTCTCTTTTCCACCCCCGCGTTCTTCATTACAGGTATCAACACCGACCGGTGTAATTTCCCATTTCGTGAATCTGCAAGTGGTGGTACCCGAAGCGTTCATTCTCGGTTCCGGTGAGCTGCACGTGGATATGGGATCAACAATCAATTTAGTTTGCATAATTGAGAAGGTAAGGTTGTTGTTATTTTACCACAGTCCGGATTGAGCCGGGAGTTATCCATGTTGTCAGCAGTTGTAGCGGCCTCAACTATGCATAGGATTATTTTTCCCACCTTCTGCCCTCTGCCCTCTGCCCACGCTCTCCAAAGTAGAACAATCCGGTCCGCTGACTGACCGGGAACTCGCCAGCGGCACCACCTCGTTGCACCAGAGCCCAGTTGCCAAGTGAATCGAAGCGGGTGGAACCCATTTGAGCGAACACCTGCCCGCTGTGTCCGCGATCGGCCAACGTCGTAAATACGTGAAGCAATGGCATGAAAAAAGTACCAGTTGACCCTTGAGCTTTTCGAGGGCTTGAAACTTGCACTGTTCGGTCACGGTGTTCCCGGCTCTGTGCTCTGGCGGCCCTGTGGGCATGTTGTTGTTTTATTTTAATAAGATTTTCTCTCGCCAGAAATGTGGGTTTTTGAAATTTGCACTAAACCGAAAACTCCATCCTGTCCGACGACGAGTAGGATGACGTGGGCAAACAGCGGAAACAGTGGATTTTACCTGTTCACCATTTATGCATGACCTGTTGTGGTCAGTTCTCGTAGCGATTACTGGCCGAGGAAGGATTGTTTATCGAATTGTTTAGTTTGACGCTTGCTTTTTCGTTCGGTTGAACCATCCTCGCTCTAATCCAGGGCGTTACGAGGTTAGTGTAGCGTAACGGAATTTTAGATTAAATCGTTTCTTGAAAAAAAAACGGAAATAAAGCGCTTCTAAATTAGCATCTGTAATGGCAATATCGTTTCATGACTGAACAACAAGAACACAAACCTTTCGTAAAATGCAGTAAAACGAAAAAATGTAATACGATGCCGGGAAAACAGTCGCTCGCGCGGGATGATAATAGAAGCTGTATTCGTCGGAAAGCATCACTATCATCATCATCATATCTCCTGAGAGCAATTTTCCTGCCACACTAACTACGAACACTTCTGCTGATATCGCGTGACCTCGAATGGCAATGCCACGCTGTGGGGGGGATGAAATTAAAACTGCATACTGGAAATTGTTGTGCTTCCGAGTCGACTCACTGGACTCGTAGTTTTGTATTTTTATTGCACGATCGCGTAGGGTTGAGCGACCGGTCGCAGATGGGGGAAAGTTTATTGAAACAAAATATTTAGAAGCATCATGACCTTTCAAATGGATTCGTGAAATTGTGTTTTGTTCCAGTGTCAGTTAGTTTTTTTTTTACAAAATGTACAATAAATGTAAGGTGCAGCGTCAGGTTTGATAAGTGTCATACTAAAGTAATGTTTACGCCAAACGGACAGCGGTATGGTCAAGTGCCAAACATTCGTAAAATTTTGCAATGGTTTTTATGAACTCATTAAAATTTATAATAAATTTATAATAATTTATTAAGAGGTATAGTATTTGATTCAAAAAAAAAAACCACAAAACATTTGATAAAATGTTTATTTGAATCAATAGAACGATCAATAAAATTTGAGGTTCGAGTATCATGCAAATGTAGGTTGCGACTCCGCGTTCGATGACCCATGCACAATCCAATTTTGGCACACACTTTCTTTAACATAACTTTACATTACCTCACAAGAAATAGTCCAAAGGCATTAAATCACACGATCTAGGCGACCAATTGATGGGCCTAAAACTTGAGGTAAATTGTTCATCGAAGGCAGCACTCTATTTGGTCATTGTTTAGCAGTGCCGTATGTGATGGGATGTGGCACCGTCTTGTTGAAACCACATGTCAGGCATGTCCAATTCTTCCGTTTTGGGCAAAAAATCGTCAATCATAACACGGTAGCGCTCGCCATTCAGAGTAACGTTCCGCCCATCGTTGCCTTTGAAAAACTAGGGTGCGATGATGTCACCGGCCCATAATCCACACCAAACAGTGACAATTTTGGGATGCATTGGATGCATGAACTTCGTCGCTGACCACAAATTTTAGATGAAAAAAATGGATCTCATAATCTCTCAACCGAGCATGAATTTTGATAGTTAAATTCAATAATTTGCAAGCGTTGATCGTTCGTAAGTCAATTCATGATTAAAGGTATAAACAAAACTGAACAAGTTTGACAACGACACAAGTCACGATTCACGCGTGATCTGTAAAGAACAGTGTTGCCAAAATATACTAGCAAAAAATCACCCTTTAAAATTGCTAAGTTTACTGCAATTTTTCACGAGAAAATATTTAACCGCACACATTGCTACAGAACGGTTATTTTTATTGGATATGTTAGATAATTGAATTCACATCTTATAAAAAAAATGTGAAAATCGCTTATATTACTGCTTGTGAAACCAGCTCAAAAATGTGAAAAGATGAAGTTCCGCATTGGTGTTATTAACTGACTGTATAATAAGTTTATTTCAGTAGTTTTATTACCGGTTTTCATTTAACAAATATTACTGCTGTAAAACATATTAAACAAGAAACTTGTTGCACATCATACAAGCAAAGTACGCTTTTCCAATAGCAAAATCGTAGCGAGAAGTGTTAAAAAATACAATACAGGAACTATGTTTGCTACTTGGGAAATACACTCAAACCTTCTTTCATGAACAAAAACAAGGGCTCGTAAATTGAATCAGCTCGTAAATGAAGTTTATGTTATTTGAAATTTATTTTGCAAAAATAAGTTTACGGTATTGAAATTTACTTCGCAACAAAAAGATTTGTTTAATGAATATTGCAGAATAGATATAAAGAGTAGAAGTGCTGAAAAATGATATTTGAAATCGTTTCAAAAACCAAAATGACGGCTTATTGTTCATTGAATTACCCATACATACACTGGCAAAGTTCCGATTCTAGGCTTGAGAAAATGAGTCATTTGTCGGAAAAAGCATATTTTCATGTTATGATAATACATCATGTTTAAAAGTTCTCGAATCATGAACTCTTTGGATGAATTTCGCTGAAATTAAAGCGTGACCTACCTTACGCTGACGGGTATATCTTCAGGCGTGTCTCTGCTACATAGGTGATCTTTGCAACATAAATTCAGGCGTTATGTTTTAGAATATAATTTTTTTACGCGATTCGTTAATCTTTAAAAAATTTTATATAAACTTATGTCTTAAATGGTAACTTTGTGCAAACACATAGCGAATGTTTTTTGAAGATAAATTGAATTCATTTAATCTGAGTCTTTTTAATTTTCCATCGAAATATCGCGTTTTTGAAAACCTTTTTTTCCTTGGTATTATATTCCTGTAGTGGTATTTGACATTCTGTTTCAACAGACTTCGCAGCCGATTCAGAGTGTACAGAAACATTGCATGGCTGGGCTACGATTCTACTGACACTACGAATCCTTCCAGGTCGGGGCCTCGAACATACGACAACTGGTTTGTAAGACCAGTGCCCTACGCATTGAACCGCCAACCGCACGTTATTTTAAGCGTTGTAAGTTTTGAAAACCTAAAACGCTTAAAATAACGTATTCTCTAAGCAGTTTTTTTTTTCGTTAATTGCTCCAAATTGAATTTCGCATTTAAGAATTTGCTTAAACAAAATGCACGAACACAGGTGTGAATAAATTTATTTTTCATTTTTTTTAAATCTATTTAACCCCGTCTTATTCAAAACATTTAGTTGAATCAAAATGGCCTGTGTTGTTATATCTAAGGAGCAAATTTAAAAAAAAATGTATAAACAAGATCAAATTAAGTTTCTCTACAATTTCTTTCTCAAGCTGTCAAAAAAAGACAAACATATATAAAGAAGATCTGATTTATTGAAATTAATGATAGATTGTCCACTGTTGAAAAAACATTAGTGAACATTTCAAAACGGTCCGTAATCGGATGTTCGGCGAAGCTTCCGTTTGATGTCGGAACAGGAGCATTGTACGGCCTTCATGTCAACTTTGTGAATGCCTCTCTTGATTCTACCAATCAACTGTTTGCAATTCGGGCTCTCCAGTTATTTTTGTACACCAAGGAGCTCAAACCCCGAAGAAATCTTCGATTGAGCGACATTGAGGCTGATTTGTCGTGTTGTGGTTTTTGGCAATATTCAACATCACCTTCTGTTTTAAGTTAGGAGGTGCAATAGAACTATCCATTGAATAGTATCGATCGTTTCCGGGAATTTACGTCTTCGAAAGAGCGAAATACCTTTCGTCGTCCAAAACAAAACCTTTTCCGGAATAATTTTAATCACCAGCGGCATTGGGACTTCAGCGTTGAAATCTGTGCA